>NC_056732.1:1271687470-1271987470 GCF_019279795.1 Protopterus annectens | reverse complement strand
AACATGTATAAACCCTGACCCCAGCCATCTGCCCCTAGAAGGGCAGACCAGTTATGTAGTATACCTGACGCAGACAAATTTCTTTTCAAGTACCCACCAGCTGACCCAGCAACTATTTCTATTGCCGCTGACAGGGCTGCAAAACTTTTCTTCACTACCACTGTCCTGCCTGCAGATAAAGACAACAAGGCCATGGAGAGGTGGGGGAAGAAGATATACACTTCATCTACTCTAACCTTTAGGACTACAAATTACCAATCACACATGGCCAAATACTCCTTGGCATTACTGGACAAAGCTTCTAAGGAACTTAATGAGATTCTTGACTGCTCTGCAAAGGCATCCCTGTCTATCTTACTTGACCTCATCTCCCAAGTCAATAAGCATTCCCTAAGGTGTGCATATGATGCAGCAGAGGCCTCTGCCAGGTCAGCTGCATCTCCCTCTGTATTGAGATATTTGTGTCTGCGTCTTCAGCCACTACCAGATGACTTTAAGGCCAAACTCTTGGATGCTCCTTTGGATCACACTGCCCTTTTTGGCTCCAAGGTAGCTGATCTCTTTAAGTCATTTCAGCAAAAAGAGAAAAAGCTCCAGGATTTAAAGCATCTTCTTGTCTCTCCAATCCCAAAATTTCAAGGAAACTACACAGTCAAGACACAGTTTATCAGGAAGTCTTCTAGGCCCTCTGCCCCCTCCAGATCTAAAAGACCACACAGGAGGCAGACTACTCAGCCTAGGACACCTCAAGCCTTGGCCCAAAGTCCTTCCTTTCCAGAAAGGGCAGGCAGCATCTCACTTTTTCTAACCCCCCTCCTCCCACCATACCTTTATCCTCCTGCCTCTCTCACTGACTCCATGCATGGGCCCTAGTGACATCTGACAAATGGGTTTTGTCTATCCTGAAGGAGGGTTACTTCATGTCTTGGATGTCCCTCCCCCCAAAACTTCCTGTTCCACTACCTCCACTCCCTCAGTGGTCCCTCCTCCCTGAGTTTCTAAACATCCTGCTGCTCCAAGGCACCATAGAACTCGTCTTCCCCTCTGCTTGAGGGAGAGGCTTCTACTCCAGAATTTTTCTGGTGCCCAGGAGAGTGGGACCATGGGGACCCATCCTAGACCTTTCCCACCTCAACCCTTTCCTGAACATTCTTTCCTTCAGGATGATTACACTACCCATTCTCTTTCCTCTCATGCTTCCCCGGGCCTTCATGGTGACCCTGGACATCAAAGAAGCCTATCTACATATTCCAATAAAACTGTCCTCCAGAAAATTCCTCAGATTCAAAGTAGGCTCCTTGCATTTTCAGTTTTATGCCTTGCCCTTTGGACTCTCCACTGCTCCAAGGGTATTTACAAAATGCCTAGCCCCAGTCATTGCTTACTGCAGAACAAGAGGTATACAAATTTTCCCATACCTAGACGATCTGCTCATTCAAGCAGCAATCAGACAAACCCACATAGCCCACACAGAAGACCTCCTGCTGCAGTCCTTAGGGTTCCTCATAAACTTCCCCAAATCCAATCTAAATCCTACACAAGACATTGTCTTCCTAGGATGCAGAATCAGAACAGATCTCAGGATGGCCTTCCTACCTCAGGAAAAAGTGCTTTCCCTGACCCATCCCCTTCAATCTGCCCTCCTTACTCCCATCCTGACTGCGAGGGAATTCCTCAAACTTCTCGACCACATGACTGCCACAGTTCCCATGCTGCCACTGGCAAGATTACACATGAGAAAGATGCAATGGTATCTTCGCCCAGTATGGATCCAGCATTCTCACCTCCTAGAGCTCAGAATCCCACTTCTACCCCGCCTCCACCAAGGGCTAAAGTGGTGGATGGCCCAGGTGACCCTAAACCCGGGTCTCCCTCTATAATTGCCCCCCCCCCTCTGATCATACACACAGATGCCTCAGATCTGGGGTGGGAGCAACATTAGACACAAAGAAAGTGCAAGGTTTGTGGAAAAACAAACTCAAAAAATGGCATATCAACATCAAAGAAATGTCAGCCGTACTTCTTGCCCTGCAAGCCTTTCTACCTTCCTCAGACAGGACATTCTGAAGATCTTCACAGACAACACGATAGTGATGTGTTACTTGAACAAGCAGGGAGGGACCAAGTCCTACCTCCACTGCAGACTAGCTCTACAGGTATGGGAGCTAGCTGTCTCCCAGGGGATCTCCCTACAGGCAGCCTACATCCCGTCCCAACAAAATTTTCAGGCAGACTCCTTAAGCAGAACCTCCTCAGACAGTCATGAATGAATGCTGTCAAGGGAGGTATTCCTAGAGCTGATCCACAGGTGGGGTATTCCACAGATAGATCTGATGTTCATCGTGCATACAGCTGCAGTCATAACAGATGGGTTATCCTGCCGTCAGGCGGGTCCTCGTTCGGCCGAATTCCAAAGTCTAGGTCCGGCGTCGGTTGTTGTCGCTTCTTCTCTGACGTTAGTGCGGCACGGGTATAAAAGAGCCAGCTGACGCCATCTTCTTCAGTCTTTCTTGCTGCGCGGTGCCCGAAGCAGAAGCAGTTCGCAAGTGCCGGTCGGCCAGCTCCTGAGATTTACAAAAATATTTTAGCCGAAGTCTTCTTGAAAGCTAAGTACCCCATTGGGGAAACTTTTCTTGCCTCAGACCGATGTCAGACAAAGTTAATAATTGCATTTCATGTGGGAAGCAAATACCGCATAAGGATTTCCACTCTTTCTGTATTCCTTGCTTAGGCCCAGACCACGACGTCTCGGCCTGCCGTTTTTGTGCTAGATTCAACAAACGCACTATTAAGCGTCGGACGGAGTTCGCCCATCACTATTTTGGTAAAAATTTAATTATATTATGTCGTCGGATACTCCGACTCTTATTTTGAGTAAAAGACGCAAAGATAAGGACCGACATACGAGGTCCGCGACTTCTAATGACACCATGCTAAGGCCGACTACCAGTTCTCCAGTTCTCAGTGAGGCGCCTACGCAGCCCCTGAGTACCGATGACACTTCATTACCGGTGTCTTCTGTGCCCGAGGTCGCAGGCTCCTCGGCCCCCATTCCGACGACAGATACTGATGCCACTCTTGGCGGGGAAACTCAGAGTTTAGACAGGCCTGCCACTTCTCAAGGTGTCTTCAGGCCTTCCTCCTTCTCTATTTACGCTTTTACAAAATCTAAGGCAGCCGTGAAATCTAAAAAAACAAGGACCTCAGACCCCCTCTCAAGGCCCCATGCCTAAAAAACAGATGCTTAAAATGGCTGAGGATTTGATTACTCTTATCAGGGGTTCTCAACCCCCCTCGGACAAAAGGCCCAGGTTAGAGGAAGACTACCCTTCCCATCAAGCCTCTATTACCTCTGAACATTCTGAGGACCAGGAATATACATATTCTCCTTTTGAAGACTCTGATGCAGAGGAGTCTATTCCCTCTGTCTCCCCCCCTGAGGACTACTCTTTTGGGGAAAACCTACATACATTGAGGGAACACTTTCACTGGGAAGGCCAAGATTACTCAGATTCCAAGAAAAGGCTCAGGGATTTTCTCTTGCTCCCCCAGCACAGGCCTCTGGCTATCCCTCCTGTCTTAGATATATTAGATGATGTGTACACAGAAGCCAGCCTCAACCCAGATTCTTTACCTCCAGCTCCTGTTAAACCAGACCGGTATTACCGGGTTCCTTCCTGATTCACACCAGTTCCTATACAAAAGCCATACTGTTGACCCGGAAACTTTTTCACAGGGTCCCAAGGGAATTAAGGCCTCTACTGCTAAAAAAACATTACCCTCAGAGAGAGATTCCTGAGCTTTGGAAAGGTGGGGGAAAAAGGTGTATACCTCGGCCACTTTAACCATGAGGGCATTAAACTGTCAGTTCCATATGTTGAAGTATCAACAGTTTTTGTTATCTCAGTTGAAAAGTAAAATGACACAACCAGAACAACCAGATTTAAAAGAGTTGCAGGATTTGTTGCATAGTGCAGAGCAAGTGGGTAAACATACCTTGCAGTGTGGTTTTGATGCTTTAGAGACCTCATGTAGAGCTGCTGTTACGGGGTCTGTCATACATAGACATGCTTGGCTCAAAGAGCAAGCCTTACCAGATCATGTCAAAGCTAAATTACTAGATGCACCTCTTCAAAAAGATATATTGTTTGGTGTTAAAGCTGAGGAGGTACTAAAGAAAATGGAGGAAAAGGCGAGATCAATGCAAACAGTGAAATATTTCCTGCAGGTACAACCTCCACGTTTCAGCAGAAACTGGCCTTCAAAAAATTGGTCCTTTCCAGCCACGGACAGACCTCAAAGAGGCAGATACAGGCGCCCGAGGGGTAGAAGGCAATCTCAAGGATCATTCAGAGCCAGACAATGGCAAGCACCAACCCCAAGAGGTGGAGAAGAATAGATCACAGTCATTCAGAAAGCAGACACAATGACTTTCCCCTTTACCTGCCAAGCAAAGCTTTAATGGCAGCACCTTTAGGTGGAAAACTGGCATTATTCTCAAAAAATTGGCATATTTTCACAAGAGACAAATGGATTCTGGACATTATAGACAGAGGCTACAGATTCCACTTTCACACCCTTCCAAAAATGAGAGGCATGCCAAACCTGCCACAAAATCAAAGGGCAGAGGCACAAAAACAAATTTCAGCTCTCATGGACATTAAAGCTATTCAAGAGGTACCTGCAAAAGAACAAGGTCAATGGTTTTAATCCAGACTATTCCTGGTGCCAAGGAAAGACAAAGATTGGAGACCTATTTTAGACCTATCCATCCTAAACACATATTTACAGGTACCAAAATTCAAGATGCTCACACTACAGCAGCTTCTTCCCATGCTGGGCAAGGAGTCTTGGCTGGTAACATTGGACCTCAAGGAGGCATACCTGCATGTCCCTATAAGACAAGATTGCAGAAGATACCTCAGATTTCTTGCAGGTTCAACCCATTATCAATTCTCTGCATTGCCCTTTGGCTTATCTACTGCGCCCAGAGTGTTTACGAAATGCCTGGCATCAATAATTGCCTTCTGCAGACTTCAAGGAATACAAATATACCCATATCTGGACGACTGCCTGATCCAAGCGGACAGCAAGGACATACTTATGAAACACCTGGCATTTGTAATAAAACTGTTGAACTTTCTGGGATACACAGTCAACAAAAAGAAATCAAAACTAATCCCCTCTCAAACAATAATTTTCCTTGGTGCCAGCTTGAATACAAACACCCAGATGGCCTACCTCACGCCAGACAAACAAGGGCAGCTATCTCAATACTTCAGCAAAATAGCAAACTTCACCAGGCTGACTGCAAGGAAAGTCCTGCAGGCTCTGGGATTCATGGCTTCTTGCATCCTGCTGATCCCATGTGCAAAGCTGCATATGAGGAAACTTCAATGGTACCTAAAAAAAACATATGGTCTCAACACAGCCACAGTTTGGAAACAATTATACCACTCATTCCATGTCTTCAAAAGGAATTTCTGTGGTGGGCTCAAGCATGCCAAAGAAACATAGGTCTCCCTTTCTGCATACCTCAAGCAACTCAAATCATCACAACAGATGGCTCGGACTACGCCTGGGGGGCACACATGACAGATCAGTGCATTCAGGGAAAATGGTCCCAAAAGAGAAGCACCTACACATCAACCAAAAGGAAATGCTAGCAGTGCAAAATGCTATTATGGCCTTCAAAGACCTACTGCATCCAGGCCAGCTATTGATAAGGACAGACAACACCACAGTGATGTGGTACATAAACAAACAGGGGGGAACTCATTCATACCCCCTGTGCAGACTAGCCATGACCCTTTGGAACACAGCTCTGGAATTGCAAATCCAACTTCAGGCACAATTCCTGCCAGGGAAGGAAAACACACTGGCAGACAGCCTAAGCAGAAATATGACAGATCCACACGAATGGAAGTTGCATCCTCAAGTTTTCGCAATGATAACTCAGGCATGGGGACAGCCAGACATAGATCTCTTTGCTACCCACAGAAATTACCAAGTGAAAAAATTTTGTTCAAGGACCTACCATCCACAAGCCTGGAAAGTGGACACACTTTCTTTCAACTGGACAACATTGACAGTCTATGCCTTTCCATCTCTCCCTCTGCTGCCCAAAGTTCTATTAAAAGCCAGAGCAGAGAGGCCCAAAATGATTCTCATTGCTCCAAACTGGCCAAGACAACACTGGTACCCACTCCTGAAGAGCCTCACACATTCCCCACCATGGATCCTACCTCTAGTGCCTCTTCTTTTGTCCCAGCACAACTTCAAAACCCTTCACAGCCAGCTCAAAACCCTAAATCTAGCTGCATGGAGAATCCCTTGAATTTCTAACAGACCCTCCTCTCCAAGGAAGTGCAGGATGTCATCTTGGAGGCCAGAAGACCTTCTACTAGAAAAGCCTACTCCGCCAAATGGAAACGGTTTTGTGCCTGGAATCAGAAAAAGGGCCAGAATCCTTGGGTAATAAATTTACCTCAAATTTTACAGTATCTAGCTGAGATGTTAAACAGTGGACTTTCCTTCTCCTCCATCAAAATCCATGCTTCAGCCATTTCTGCACAATACAACACAGATCCTCCTTTATTCTCTCATTCTCTCTTAAGACAGTTCCTCAGAGGGGCTAAGAATATAAAACCCCCAAGGAAACCACCAGTCCCTGCTTGGGACCTCAACTTCATATTGGAAAAGCTGACCCTTCCTCCATTTGAGCCAGCTGCTTCAACAGAACTACAATACTTGTTATGGAAAACAGCCTTCCTTCTGGCTATCACCTCAGCACGCAGGGTTTCGGAACTACAGGCCCTCATGGCTGTGCAACCTTTCATCATTTTCCATCAGGACAGAGTTTCCTTACGAACCAACCCTACCTTTATGCCAAAGGTAGTATCCAGTGTAGCCTTGAATCAGACTATTCACTTACCCACCTTTTACCCTAACCCATAAAAAAAGGGGGAAAGACTACTGCATTCCTTGGACATTCACAGACAACTTAGTTATTATTTGGACAGGACAAAGCCATTCAGGGAATCCGAGCAACTCTTTGTGTCCTATGCTACAGGTGCTCAAGGAAAGGCAATCTCCAAACAGACAATCTCAAAATGGATAGCCCACTGCATATGCTTTTGTTACTCATTTCATGGAAAAGCTGTGCCTTCAAGCATCAGATCCCACTCCACAAGGGCCACAGCTACCTCTGCAGATTTCCTCAGGGGGGTTCCTACCAAGGACATTTTGGAAGCAGCCACTTGGAGTTCAGTGCACACTTTCTCCAAACACTATCACCTTCCACTTAACTCTAAATCTAGAGTGGGATTTGCCACAGCTGTCTTGCAGGGCATCCTTGCTCCTCCTAGTTCCACTTAGTGCCTGCCACCCCTACTTAGCTTTGGGATTCTACCCATCTGTTATGACTGCAGCTGTATGCACGATGAACATAGTACAGTTTTGTACCTACCATAAATGTAGATGTTCGAGTGCTCATACAGCTGCAGTCCAGGTTTCCCTCCCTCCACCCCCTCTTAGGACAGGCCTTATGACAAACACCTTCTCATACAACCTATTTGGGGTATTCTTTTATGGTGTATTTGCTTGCAAACTACTGTTTTTTGATTATTCTATATTGCATGATTACATAAGTTTATGTTTTGCCTTCCTTCTGGGGGCACCTGACATCTGGGGCAAGAAAAACTGAAGAAGATGGCGTCAGCTGGCTCTTTTATACCCCTGCCGCACTGACGTCAGGGAAGAAGCGATGACAACCGACGCCGGACCTAGACTTTGGAATTCGGCCGACCGAGGACCCGCCTGACGGCAGGATAACCCATCTGTTATGACTGCAGCTGTATGAGCATTCGAACATCTACATTTATGGTAGGTACAAAACTGTACTTTCACCTCCTCCACAAACAGGCAACTCCAGAGCTATTGCTCCAGAACATACGAACCAAAGGCTCTTCAAATTGGTCTATATCAGAACATTGAAGTTTTAAAACTTCGAATGTTCTAATATTAACCCGTTTTGAGCGAATGCTAAAAATAACGAAGCTGCAGAACACCAAATTCTTTCCTAGGGAAAGAATTTGGTTGGCCGGTTCTGTGGCTTTGCTATTTTCAGCGCTGTGGTGGAAATTTACGGGTCAGGTTCAGGTAAGTGTGCAGTTGTGTGGTCATTAGGGTTAGGGTGCGGGTTAAGTGAGTTTGGGTTAGGGCGTGGGTTAGGTGAGTGTGTGATAGTGATGGACCTTAGGGTTAGGGTTTGGGTAAAGGTAAGTGGATAGATAGTGTATGTACAGTTTAGTGTAGGGTTAGTTGTAGGATTATAAGTGTATGTTTGTGGATTGATGTTTTTTAGGTGTGCTTGTGTTGTGTGTGTGTGTTTCAGAATAGCAAATTTTTTCCCCAAGGAAAAAATTTGCTTTTCTGAATGTTCGATATTATGTGGTTTAGATATGTTAGGTTAGATGAAATAGCGTTCGCTATTTTCATTTTTCGATAGTGTGATATAAACACCTTCAAACAGATGCCTTCTTAATGTCCTAGAACAGGAAATACCTGTACACCTTTCCCCCTTCCCTCTGATACAGATAGTTCTACTGAAAGTTCAGAAGGCCTCACCAAAAATCTTGTTGGTGACTCCCTTTTGGCCAAGGCAGCACTAGTTCCCCCCTACTTCTTCATCTATCCAAGGGTAATCACCACAGGTTACCCCCCTCCCCCTCAGTGGATCTAGTCACACAACACCAGGGGACACAGATTCATCCATAGTGGAGGCCCCTACACCTCTCCCTGTGGGTGATAGGATTCTAATTCCCTTCAGACACTTATACAACAAGGATGTGCTCTCAGTCCTGCAGGAGGCCAGGAAACCAAACACAAGGAAATCCTATCTCTCTAAATGGTGAAGGTTTTCTGTCTGGTGTCAGAAAAAACAGATAGAGCCGCTGGACAGCGACCTGCCTCTAATTCTCTCTCACCTGTGTGAACTGCTAAAGACAGGCTTGTCTTATTCCTCCTTAAAAGCACCTGTCAGCCATTTCTGCCTGCCTGCCTATGGAGCCCCCACTGGCTTCCAACCAAACTATTCCTAAAAGGCGTTTAACAACTAAGACCCCCCCCCCCAGGAAACCAACTTATCCTTCCTGGGATCTTAATTATGTGCTAGAAAAATTCACTCTGCCACCCTTTAAACCAGCTGGTAAGGCAGACTTGAAGTTTTGCACTTGGAAAACAGTACTGCTAGTAGCTTTAACATCAGCCGGGAGGATCTCAGAGCTCCAAGCCCTCATGTCTACTCCTCCCTTCCTAGTTTTCCTTATGGACAGGCTCACCCTCAGGATTAATCCCTCCTTCACCCCCAAGGTGGTTAATGACCACTCCCTAATTCAGGCTATTCACCTACCCACCTTCTTTCCTAACCCTCAGGGAGAGAGTGTGAGAGTCCTTCACTCCCTGGATGTACACAGGCAACTCTGTTTCTGCTTGCATAAGACCAAACCTATACACATATCAGACCAGCTGTTTGTTTTCTTCCACCCCAGGGCTCTGGGGAAAGATGTAGGAATGCAAACCATTTCTTTTTAGATTGCTAGGGCCATCTCCTTTTGTTAGTCTCACCAAGGAAAGACAGTAACGGGCAACAACAGAGTCCATTCCACAAGGGCCATGGCTTCCTCTGGAGCCTTCTTTAAAGGTCTAGATACTAACTCCGTTCTGGAAACTGCTACTTGGTCTTCTGAGCACACCTTCACCAGACACTACAGGCTGGACCACATCTCCAGGACCAGAGCAGGATTTGCCAGGGCTATCCTGCATGGGATCCTGGAATCTTCTTCCAGACCACCACCCAGCCAGCAATGAGCTTTTGTACTCGCACACTAGTGAATACTTCAACATTGGAATAGAAGGACAGAGGAAAGTTGTGTAAAATCTTACCATAACTATAGATGTCCTTCTCTTTCATGTTGCAGTATTCTTTCCCTCCTTCCATCCCCCTGTTCTCCTCGCACTTGCTCTCCTCAGCTCCCACACAGGCTATGCTATCAGGACTGGCTCCGTTTAGGGCTTCTTGGTTCTGGGGACTGGTGCACGCAGATATCACTTTTATGGTGCACATACCAGCCTACACGTCAGACGTCTGACACACCAACAGGGACTGAAAAATGCTTTGGAAATCTGGCCGAACAAGCTGATGGGAAGAAGGATAAACCCACTAGTGAATACTGCAACATGGAAGAGAAGGACATCTATGGTTATGGTAAGATTTTACACAACTTTCTTTTCTTACGTTGCTGCTACATGGTTAGGGCTCGGGCATAAACCTGCACAGGCTGCCAGCTGAAGCTTTCTTCCCTTCAAGAGGTGTTCAGACAGTCTGTCATGGATGCCATATTCGAGGTTAAAGTTTTGTTTGACAGATATTCATGACCTGATGGAAGATCTCTGGAATAGGAATCCTGCTACCTGTTCTTTGAAGTTCCACCTTCAGTTCTTGACCCAACCAACTGCAAAGGAAGATGTCTGAGGAGGGCATTTATGAGTCACTTTCTGTGGTGCCTGCCAAATGCCTAAGAAGACCATTCTTCTGGTTCAGCAGTTTCAGTCCTGATTCTGTATGTGCTGTAGTTGGCAGCATTATCAAGTCCTCAGGGTGCTGCACCAGAAGGAGTTCTGCTCTGAGATTAGGCTGTTGCTGTAGAGACAGGCGCCCCTTAGGATCAACCCATGTGTGCTCCTAAAAACAATTTCAGAACTAACTCTTTAAATCCATTAATTTCCTTTTTTTCTACAGTGGGTGGAAACCAGAGGAAAGAGAGAGGGAGTCCTTCCCACCATGGAAGTGCACCTCCAACTCATATTTTACCTGAAGCAGTTGCACACACGTTTAGGGAGGCTGAACAGGCATGACAGTCCGATAAATGTTTTTTCATATGGGATTTTAACATTATATAAAAATTTAATAAGAACAAAAACAGCAAAGCTTTTGGGCTCACATGAAACCCTTCTTCACTGCAAAATGAAATTTCTTCATTACAACTTCTTTAAAAAAACACATTATCATAAGAGCACAACCAGTAGTATTTTTAAACCAATGAAACAATCTATATAAAATTAATTATATTATATTATAGGTTCAGAGATGTTTACTAGGCTAGCGACCACAATGGCCTTTTTTATGCTATCCATGCATCCCAAACCTCTGACAAGTTCTGGTACCCTTGGTAAGTGTAAACATGGGCTTTAAAGATTAAACATTTGCAAGCAGGGGCCTTGGGAGGTGAACCATTTAAAGGTTACCTGTGTCCACTAGAGACATAGGTACCAAGTCAGGGATGAATTTCCTGTTCCCCAGCCAGTTACACTTAAATTGGGCCCGGGAGTAACTCTGTTCCACATGGCTGGGGAGCCTGTTCCAGAGATGGGGTATTCCCTGGAATATATTACCGTTTCTCCAGTAGGTCCTGTTTATATCACAGGCAAGGTTTAAATCTTTAGAATGGGTAATTCTAGTGCTGTTTGTTTTGTGGATATGCAGGTCGTCTATCAGAGCAGGGTCCGACAATGTCCTACATGGCAGGCATCTATCTCCCCCCAAAAGCCACAGCCTGTAAGAGATGGACTACAGGGACAGGGCTCTGAGGTGGTCTGCATAGGACAGTTTACTTATGCCTTATATTCTTTTAGTGATGAACCTCTGTGGACGTTTCAATAAACCAATTAAAAAATCAATATACAGTGGGTATAAAAAGTGTACACACCCCTTTTAAAATGTCAAGTTTTTGTGATATAAAAATAAGACCATTTTCCCACCTTTAATTTGACCTATAACCTGTACAATGTAATTGAAAAACAAATCTGTTAGGGGAAAAATATAATAAAATAAAAAACGTACAATAAGCTGGTTGGCTAACTGTGCACACCCTTAAACTGATACTTTGTTGAAGCACCTTTTGCTTTAATTACAGTATTCAGTCTTGTTGGGTACACATCTGCCATCAATTAAAGAGACTCTGATTAACCCCAAATAAAGTTCAGCTGTCTTAGTGGGATTTTACTGACTTGCCTGCTACAGAAAAGCCATAGTTCGCAGAGAGCTTGCAAAGCATCAAAGGGATTTTATTGTTATCAGTCAAGAGAAGGGTACAAAGAAAATTCCACAGCATTGGATATACCATGGAACACAGTGAAGATGGTCTTCAAAAAGTGGAAAAAATATGGGACAGTAGTGGCATTGCAAAGAACTGGACATCCCTCCAAAACTGATGAAAAAACAAGATGAAAACTGGTCAGGGAGGCTACCAAGAGATGTACAAAAACACTGAAGGAGCTGCAGGAATTTCTGTTAAGTACCGGTTGTGTACTACATGTGACAACAATCTCCTATATTCTCCATATGTCTGGACTATGGGGTAGCATTGCAAGACAAAATCCTTTTCTTACACACAAAAACATTCAGGCCCGGCTAAAATTTGCAAAACAATGCATGGTCTCCCAAAAGCATGTGGAAAAATGTGTTATGGTCTGATGAGACCAAGGTTGAACTTTTTGGCCATAATTCCAAAAGGTACATTTAGCGCAAAAACAACACTTAGCATCACCAAAAGAACACCGTCCCCACAGTGAAGCATGGTGCTGGCAGTGTCATGCTTTGGGGTTGCTTTTCTTCAGCTGGAACTGGTACTTTAGTCAAGGTGGAGAGAATTATGAACAGTTCCAAATCCCAGTCACCTTTGGCCCAAAACCTTCAGGTGTCTGCTAGAAAGCTGAAGAGGAAGAGGAATTTCACCTTTCAACACAACAGTGACCCCAAGCATATATTCAAATCAATAAAAGAATGGCTTCACCAGAAGAAAATTAGTTTTGGAATGGCCCAGCCAGAGCTCAGACCTAAATCCAATAGAAAATCTGTGGGGTGACTGGAGAGGGCTGTGCACAAGAGATGCCCTCGCAATCTGACAGATTTGGAGAACTTTTGCAAGGAAGAATGGTTAAATATAGCCAAGTCAAGATGTGCCATGCTGATAGACTCCTACCCAAGAAGACAATGTTTTAAATAAATCAAAAGGCTTCAACAAAGTATTAGTTTAAGTGTGTACACACTTATGCAACCAGCTTTATTGTATGTTTTTTATTTTTTATATTTTTTTCTCTAACAGATTTGTTTGTTTTTCAATTTATTTGTACAGGTTATAGGCCACATTAAAGGTGGGAAAAGTTTTGAAATGATTTATTGTAGTCTTATTTTTTTATGTCACAAAAAACTGGTATTTTAACAGCGGTATGTACACTTTTTATATCTACTGTAAAATTGATTGTATTCCAAATGTGTCACTTTAAACACAACTATTTACTTTTGAGAACTGGTTTAAGGGTTACCGTTTGGTTAATACCTGGGGGGGCAGTCAGCTTGCAGTTTTAAAATCTACTCATATTCTTTAAGGTCGAGTTTATTGTTCAAATCGCCCCTCTCATATTCCTATTCACTATGTCTATAACCCTGAAAGTAAAAACATAGGATGATCCATTGTCATTAATATGTTTAGCTAATGCATTAGTCAGGACCTTTCTCTTAATTTCTGACCTATGCTCTATTATTCTGTCTTTTAAACTTCTCATTGATTTGTCCACATAAAAACTTAAACGTCCTGCAGGTTGCAAGACGTATAATATTGATAGAACTGCATATAGCAGAACACTTAAATGTATAAACTTTCTTTGTAATGTAATGCAGAAAATGAAACAAATGTTGTGCTATAAAGATATTAAATCTGGTCTGACATCTAAATGGCTTAGTAAGGTTGGTACATATCCATGTGATAACTGTTGTTGCTTGCAATTTTATTAACAAGGATCAAAAGTGTGTACATCCTGTTACAAAGAAAGTTTATACATTTACGTGTTCTGCTACATGTATGCACACTGGTGGCTCCCACCCTTGGGTTGCATTCGGATATTTTTATTTACCTCCATCTTTGTATGATTGTGTGGATGTTCTTCATAGCCAGCCTGATCTCAGGGACCAGTCTCTAGAATTATCTGGTCAAGGATAAGGGGCTCTTGTGACTGTAAGTTGTGTACTGAATCCAGCGGTCTGCAGTAGAGGAGGGTCTGTATTGTCATCCCACATTGTGATTCACATCTCACAGTCTAGAGATCTAACACATTCGATATCTAGTGGAAACTTGCATCTTGGATGAGATATCACAGTGTTATGGAGTTTAGTCTGAAGCCTGTGCCAGACATGGTGCATGTCTGTCCCAGTTGCCAGTTCCTAGTACTGCAGTTGACTCACACAGCTCTGTTATATGCTTGCTGCTGCTTGTGTTCATCCCTCTGGGTAGTAGATGTTGTGGGCCCTTGATGTATGCTCCTCCACACACGATTTTATGAGGATTGGAAGGATCTTGAACACACTGTTTCTTGGATATGCAGAGGTAGAGAGTCCAACTCTCTTACCTGCATCTCCTCCAGTTAACACGTCCTGTGCAGATACCAATGAAGTTATAAGGATCAGATTATATTAGCCTCTGACCTTGCATCCCCACCTCAGGAAGTGTTTGGGGGAGGTTCTGAAGAAGAAACCCGAGGATCCCTTGATTTCTTTAAGTATGGTTACCATGGTATGGCACTTTTTCAGATGCAGACCCTCTAACCATAAGGATGTCATCACTGCAGTCTGAAAGCATTTTTCTCTTCATTCATCCCTGAGGTTGGAAGACCGATGTCATTTACAGCTAACTGCTGGGTAGCTTACCTCAAAAGCTTGCTAGTCCTAACTCATTTGTGATCATTTTGATCTAGTGTAGGTTCCAGACACCACAAGATTTTTGCTCCTTTGCCAATGGGCAAGAAATTCAGAGCTCTGAAAAGATGTGGCAAGAATTCTCTGCGATGCTGGGACTTAAGCACTCTTCTGATCTCACCTGTCCCACTTGGTAAGGCATGCACTGGATAAATTAGAAGACCTGAGAGAGTCTGGGTTGAAGAGCCTTGAGAAGTGCATGTCTGTAGCCTGTACTGCAGGATACCATGTGTTCCACTGTATTTTTGACTGTAAAGGTGCTTTGGTTAGGGCTGCTGCTATGGGATTTTGTCTGTGTGGGATGGCATGTCCGAAATAGTTTTCCATTAAGGAGGAGTTCAGGAACAAGATTGTGGATGCTTACTTTTATGGTGATATGCTCTTTAGACAACTTATCACCTAGAAGGAAGCAGGCAGTCCACCTGTATGGGGGAGCTTCTGTGAATACACTTTTTGCCTCTCCAAATATTTTCTCTCAGAGGGCTGTCCAACTTTAAAAAAAAAAAAAAAAAATTGCTTTTATCTTTGCTCAAGCAAGGCCGCATGTGGTCTTACTTCACTAGTGCTGTCCAAGTCTCCCAGGTTGTTGACTGCCTTAAGCAGTCCTGTATTATATTCCTACGTATAGTGTGTGACACTGTGGGGTGCCATCACAATGAACCAATGGTTATAGGCACCTTTAGCCACATTCTAGAGCTTATAGGTGATCCCTCAGAAAGAGCCATGCTTGGCAGAGGAATTTAATTTAGGGGAGCTGTTGGGGTAGGCCCAGACTGTTACTCAGAAGGGGATGTAGATGTTCCAGTGCTGAAAGAGGGATGGAAGTTTTATGCCTGACCCTTTCTTCTCATGTAGGAGGTATTGAGTTTCATCCCATTTTAGATTTCAGTAGTTTAGCCAGCATATCCAGTATGTCTGATTCTAGATCATCTTTATGAAGAGGGTTATGCCTTTGCTCTCCTCCCATGTGGTACTTGAATAGTCTTACTGGACATGCTGCATGCTTTTTGCCACGTCAGTATTTGGGGTACTCAAAGGAGACTCTGAGCGGATGTCATATACAGGAAAGCCCCAGTGGCAACACTTTCTGTTAAGTTCTTAGGGTCTGTAATGTTGTCCTGCATGTCTTCAACCATCATGGTTGTCTCTTTTGTTGTTCATGTACCAGAGGAGATGACGCCTAGTGGGTTCATCCAGAAGGCATCCATCCTTTGAGTACTTCTGTAGATGTGATTCCTAGAGATTCTAGAGATCACCTTAAAATGGAAAGATGCTCACTGAGCTGTGCTAAAATGAAGTTCTTTACTGGAGCAGAGTTATCCACTCTCAATTCTTTTATTCCTGCCTTGGAAAGGGTTTAAGCTTTGGTTTCCTTTTTGAAGACCACAATGCTCTGTCCAAACCTAGACACTGTTGTGGTTCTTGTGGTTGATAGCTGCCAGAATCTTCATAGTGCTGCATGTATGCCTGAAGATGCAGGTGTTGCAGTGGACTATGGAGTTTCAGTGGCTTCATTTGCTTCATAGTCACTGTGTAGTCCCTGACATTCTGTTGTTGAGCCCTGAAGTGTTAGGTATTCCTCACTAAACTGAAACATTTCCTTATGCAGCTGAACCCATCGCAGAGATCATGACTTCATTTACATGCCGGGGAACAGTACCCCCCTACACTCCAATACTGTGCAGGAATTAGGGTACTTTGGAGAAGGAAATTTCCTCATTAACCTGGTATGGAGATCTTGGGAAGTCTACTGCTTCTAGGGCCTTTCCTCATCTCATCTGGCATCCAATCTGCAATATGGTATTAAAACATGCAAGTGGGCACTAGTTCATGCACTCTGTATATTCGAGTGATGGCTGTCTGGTATTGAATTATAGATGGGCATCTTTGTCTGAGTTGTTCACTCCAGTGGAGCAGACTGGCAAATGCAGAATGTGGGCCTCCACCTCCCTCCTGACACTGAGGATTCAGAGGTTATGCTTGATGGTGATCTTTCAGAAATGAGGCCCTTGAAGGATCAACTTGTTTGCACTTAGAAATACATGGTACTTCCTCTCCTCTGTTCAGTGGTGGGTATCTTTGTCTGCCATGACACAGGATGCTCCTGTATGGTGACCTACCGTTTCCAGTGATTCCATGATTCCTCATTAAAGTCAAGATAGAAAGGCCAAAACGAATGATTATCATCCCATGTTTAACTGAGAAGGACATGGTTTAAGTCTTGAAATTGATGGTGGTACTGAAACCCTCTTAGTCTTAGTCCAGCTGCACCTTTGTGCTTGGCACCTGACTTGATTCCGCCAGAGTTGCTGACAAGGCTCTCTGAGATGATTGGAATTGGCAGGAAACCATTTCTCCAGTAAGCTTATGCCTTCAATTGGAAATGGCTCTTGATTTGAGTGGAGGGGTAACTGGTTATCAGGTTAGCCATTTTTCAAGAGGCTCTGATCTGTGTTAGGCACCTGTAGTTTCTGATCTTCTCTATTCCAGTGTTAAGGCACATATGTCCGGAATGAGTTTACATAATGGCAGGATTATGGATTAACGCTTAAGTGATCAGTCAGTTCAATAAAGGAGTGCTGCCCTTTATTCTCTTTGTGAGACTTGAACTTTGAATAAAACAGGCTTGCCCATCCACTATTCAGCCTGCCAGATCATTGTTTTTTTCTTTTTCATTTTTATCTATTAGAATATTATGATCGTGGTAGCTATCACCCCTCACCATTGTAGGTTAAAGCTTCAGGCCCCCATGTGTAGGAAACCATATTAGGTTACTCATAAGAATAGGATGACTTCTTGGATGAACCACACTTATTCTTGAAGAGGATTTTGGAGATTCCCTCAGTCAGCCATTCCACCTTTAGCTTTTCTTAGTTGTGGAAGAAGCCATTTGATAGAGATCCATTCACACCTTGGGTATGTACCAGCAACACAGTTTTTACCTGAGGTGGGTGCATGACATTAGGAAGATGGACTGTTTCATCTGCTTTCCTGCCAAAATGGCAGACCTTGCATTTATTAATAAAACGATTGCCAATTGCATTTTTTCCAATTAGTGTTTGGCTTACCATCTCTTGACAAAGGATGCATTCGCATTCTACTTGCTTGTTCCAAGAATTTGTGTGTTGGAGTTTATTACTGCATTATCTTGGCTCTTGGTACACTCCCTCACCAAGCATTATTATCTTGACTGCTGCACTAAGAGTTAGGTTGCTTTTTGAAAAGCTGGTGTATAGGAGCCAGCCATCTTTTTCTTTTTTTTAATAAGATTTGAGTGAGCCTGTACCTCATTCCTCCCTGATTACTGGTTGAAATTATCCCAGACTATCATGTAAAAGGGTACTTGATTTTAGATATACAATATCAGTTGATCAACAAGAAGTTCCTGCTTGATGGGTAAGGAATATCCTTCTACCATCAGTATGTGGATGAGTGATCTTCTGCCATCAACTACTTTCAGAGTTTCATGTAAATCATGTATTTAGTAATGTAGTGTCTAATCTGTGCTATGTCTTGATTTTCATGTGGTTATTTTGTTATGCCAGGGAGGCAAACTGGTGTGGTCTAGTATAAGTGTGCTTATGTAGCCATTATCTTGCATCATAGCTTGCATTGATTGGTTGATTGTGCAGATGTCCTAGACAAATGTATTTTGTTGGAAACGGTACCAAATTCTAATTGTGTAGAAGTAATTTTCAGTTGTGGATGTTTTAGAAGGTACCTCAGTTGATATTGTAAGAATATGCATGTTATTTCAAAAGTAATAGCCATTTTGCTGAGCAGATAATTTCATTTGCTTAAAACAGAGATGCAAAATTTAACTGGCTAAAGTATATGCAAGGATGGCACAATGGTCCATTTGTAAGCATTGATGTTTCACAGCACTTGATTCTTTGTGTTGATTAGCTGATTTGCCACCTTTATATATACTGCATGTCCTGGGGCGGCCACGGTGGTGCAGTGGTTAGCATTGCCGCCTCACAGCAAGAGGTTCTCCGGTTCGATCCTCGGCTGGGGTGCCTTCTGTGCGGAGTCTGCATGTCCTCCCTGTGGTCACGTGGGTTTCCTCCGGGTGCTCCGGTTTCCTCCCACATCCCAAAGACATGCTGCAGGTGGATTGGACACTCTAAATTGGCCCTAGGTGTGCGTGTGTGTGTGCCTTCTGTGGAAGGTTGGGCGCCGGGCTGGCAACTCGACACTGTAAAACTTCACTGCCAATTCATGTGCGGACATGGTGATCCGCTGTGGCGACCCCTAACTGGGAAAAAGCCGAAAGAAGAAGAAGATATATACTGCATGTCCTCTCTGTCTTCTTGTGTTTCATCAGGGCTACAGTTTCTTCCTGTATCCAAAAGTTGTGCAGGTATTTGTAATTCTGAACCTGTAAGTTACCAGTAGATGTGCACACTGTGTATGTTGGTGTGTGTTCTGAGAGGGACTGACATAGTTACTAGGCTGATTCTGTCCCTTATGCCCAAGTGCTGGGATAGGCTTTGGCTCCCAGTTAATTTAAAGCTGGTCTCAGAAAACGAATGAAGAAATTGTAACCAGAAAGGTAAAGAGGCCATAAAGGCATGTCTGGCAGTTTTGTTCCCGAACTCTCTACAAACACAACCTCTATGAATGTGTGGGGAACCATAAATATACCATTTGTATGGCTCCTAGTACTTAGGAAAAGGTCTAGCTAGAAACTTGACTATACAGCTAGGCTCCAAATTATCTTCATAATCAGTAGCCTATTAACCAGTAAGTACATATTAAAAGTTAAGGCTGCTTTTGCAGTGTCGATCTTGACATTGATCATACAGTATGTAACTACCATTTTGAAACTTTTATAGTAACCTCTATTAGGTGACTTCTCCACATCTTGTTTTTATAAAGATTGCAGTGTGCTAGAGATATGGCACCCAGTTACTGCCTTTACTGTTCTACTTCATAAATACTAGTAGGGGAAGCTGTACTACAGTTCTGACCTGTATCACCCATAGTAGAATCATTTACTTTGTACAAAAACTTCACCATAATGTTTTGTCTAATGCAGTATACATTCTACCTACCTTATCCTCCTCATGGCACTATCCGGTATTAGCTCTGCCACAAGGCCCTACACCTACAAGCTTATTGGGATTTTGTCATTGTTTAAGCATATTTATCTTGAATAACCTTGCTACGTATTAACTTTAATCAGTTAAATGCATGCCTACTCTGTGAGTTAACATCCCTGTGTAATAGGCCATGCACTCTAAGGACCTCTTACTAAGTTGGCCACTGTCCCCTTTTGCATTGACCAGTTGACTGTACTGCATATGCCCGTTATTTTGTCTCAGGAAATGACAGACAACCTGTTTTACTTGCATCCCTTTGTTAATTGCTTTGTTTCGGTTATAAACTGATTGCTTTCACTAGTATATTTTCCTTAGGGTGGGGAGCCTGCTCAGTTTCACTTTGCTCCACTCAGGAGCGGCCTTAAGTCAACTGGTGCCCTAGGCAAAAGGGCTCTACGGCACCCCCCTCCACACCACCTAGTGCCCCCATCCTGGTCTACCTTCACCAAATAAATACCGGAAAAGTGCCCCTGCTAGAGCGGCGCCCTAGGCGGCAGCCTAGTTGCCTATGCCTAAGGCCGGTTATGGCTCCACTACCCTCAATTCTCACCCACCCCCCTTCTTACTCTAATAATGTACTTCCTACATACATATTTCACTTGTGACTGTTACACCAAACCCACCCAACTGACCTACTTCTGTACATACACTTCTGTTTCTTGTTTCCTACTTCCCTATCTCTATTTAATTTTTAACCCCAGTCCCAACTATCTTTCTCCCTCCCATACTGCTTTGCACTGTATCCATTTATAATTACAACCCTCCCAAATAGTACCTATCTATTCTGCATTGTATCTTTTTCTTTTCCTAAAGAAATCTTAATTTCTTCTTATTTTGACTTAATCTGTATACTCTAGCCTTTAATGCCCCTTTATTCCTTACATTCCAGAGAAGATACCAGGACAAACCTCTCTCTCTCTCTTTAATACTTCTGTCCTTACCCATCCTCTTCCAGCTCCCAGCATCCGTCATCACAGAATGTCCTTCTGTCCTTCTTTTTTCTTTCATTGCTTCTTCCCCACTATCTGACATATCTGTACTTAATTTTGATACTCTTCAGCTTATCCTCTATTCCTCTCCTCCTACTGTGTCATTTTCATCCTACCATGAGTCTATAATATCTTGCAACATCTCTCCAACTCTGTCCCCACCACCTATCCATACTTCCTCTTACACACTCCACATTTCACACCAAAACTGTTTAATATTGCCCCTCACCTTTATTTCAAATATATGCTGATTAATTGCCCTTCAACACAAACCAAACAAAATTAAGTGCAAGAATCCTCTCCAAAAAACAAGTATGCACAATTCCCCAATGTACTAAAATCCTTCGTGGAGATGTACACCATAATCCTGGTCCCACCTGTCACAGTGAACACACTGATAATTCTCTCCCACACACTTCTGTAACCGAACAGCAGCCATTCCCCAACTCTGGTGATCTAATTTTTATTGCAATAAATGTTAGAAATATAAGAAATAAAACTGCTGAACTACATGCCTGGATTTTCCAACTTAAACTCGATGTTCTAGCTGTAACTGAAACTTGGCTTAAACCCAGCGTAAACAACGCTGAAGTTACACCTCCTGTCTGTAATATCATCTGTAATGACTGTATAAAGAGGAGGTGTGGTGCTGTTACTTTAATAGTTCCCAATACCTACCAAATTTCACCTTACAGCAAACCAACACTAAAATTCAGTTCAGCAGAACTTATTGCTTTCCTCAAAATACACAGTTTTAAATGAATATGTATTACTGTCCTTTACATCCCTCCTGGTGACAATACAGCTATACTGGAATATATTCTGCATTGAATATCCATAACATTTCCACAATAAATAATATTACTAGGTAATGTGAATGTCAGTTGTTATTGGACATAAACTCTAACTCCCCTGCATTTAGCCTGAACTTATATGGTTTCACACAACTAATTAATAGCCCCACACATTACAGCAAGACATCAAATTCTCTGTTGGACTGGATCCTAGTATCAGACCCCAGCAAATACCACCACATGTACAATGTCAGACTCTTATTGATCATCTCCTAGTCTATACAACTAGACATCTCACATATCCAGTTAAACAGCATATTTATAAAGCAACATGTAACCTTTCCAAGTTTAACCCAGAAATGTTCATTGCCACACTATTATCTATTAACTGGAACTTCCTAAAAATCCTCTCCTTAGATGATGCTTTGTTTGAATTCAGCACAGCTTTCCTAAATAGCCTTGCACCTCCTAGAAGGAAGTGACTGAAAGCAAATAATGCAATTTGGCTGTCCAAAAAGAGTAGAATGCTAATGCAGGATAGAGAAAAAGCATGGAAAGAATTACAGAAATGTAAAACACCTCAGTATTTTGAAAACTTCAGAATGCTTTGCAGTCTGGCTAAAAAGCGAATAAATGAAGACAAAAAACTATATTATAATAACTTTCAGAATAATACTAAACACAACCGTAAAAAAAATGTGGACATTCATTAAAGAAATCTTACATCACATCCAAAAATTCAACACAAATCCCTCTCCAGATAACTCACCACTCAAAACTACACTACAGTTCAACTGTTATTTTATAGATGCATAGCATCTTTAACTAAGGATGTTCTTCGTGTTTCACTGTTGCATAGAATGGCTAGAGGCCTGTGTTGAGGTAGTAAAAGGAAGTCCCTGAGCCTCTTTTCAGATTCTTTGCTTTAGTAGGTGCTTTAATCTTTGCCTTTGATGCTGAAGTCGGTTTAATGTAAAGATGTTTAGGTCTGAATACACCCTCAGAAGCCGGTGCCTGCTCATTGGCTCCGGACCCATCTGAGGGAATAGTGTCCGAGGCTCCAATACCTTGAGTTTCCAGCGGCATAGCCAACTCCACGTGGGAGTCTGTAGCGGCCTGCGACTCCAAAGTAGCAGGCGTCAGGGGCTGCGAAAGCGCCTCACTGAGAACCGGTGAACTGGCGACTGGCTTAGGAGAAGCTTCATCATCGGTTTTGGGCCTCTCTTGTTTCTTTCTCTCCCTTTCTTTGCATTTTTTGTAAACTCCGGTAGTCGGATGGCTATCTGACAACATTTCTGGATAATTAAACCGGCGTCCAAAATAGTTTAAAGCAAAATCATACTGACGCTTAATAGTGCGTTGGTTAAATCTAGCACAAAACCGACAACCAGAAACGTTGTAATCAGGGCCTAGGCAAGGAATACAGTAAGAATGAAAGTCCTTATGAGGTATTTGCTTTCCACAAGAAATACAATTATTTACTTTTTCTGACATTGGTCTGGAGCAAGAAAAAAGTTTCCACAACAGGGTACTTAGCTTTATTGAAGACTTCGGATCTGAAACTCGAACACGAAAATCTCAGGAGTCTGCCTACCGGCACTTGCGAACTGCTTCTGCTTCTTTGGGCACCGCGCGGCAAGAAAGACTGAAGAAAATGGCGTCGGCTTTTTATTTTATACCCCTGATGACCTGACGTCAGGGAAGGGGCAACAGCAACCGATGCAGGACCCAAGACTTTGGAATTCAGGCCGACTGGGGGCAACCTGCCAGCAGGATTACCCAAATGTAATGACTGCAACAGTGAATACACTCGAACATCTACATTTATGGTAAGTGTACACAAATGTACTATTCATCAACATCTAATCCCTCCCCCCCAACAGCCACATATCACCACATCTTCTTTCATCTTCAAACTTGCACCCTCATCCTATATAAAACTACTGTTACCATACTGTTCTTAGGCTGATGACCTTCCGAGTACCTAAAAATAGCAACTAATAGCATTGCTTGTCCTGTCTCAATCCTTGTAAAATAGTTCTATCCAGGAATCCCATATTCCTTCTCTGTGGAAAAAGTCACGTATCCTTCTTTTGCGCAAAAGAAGAACTTCAACACACATTAATAACTTCAGACCTATGGCAGTCTTGTATTCCCTTGCCAAAATACTTGAAAAATGTATTCAAAAACAACTTCTAGACTATCTCCTGCAGGAAGATCTCCTATCCCCTACACAACATGGCTTCCGTCCTTCCCATACTGCCCTTCTAACCTATATAGATACTGTCAGTAAAGCTAGAGATGACAAACTAGTCACTTCCTTATTTCTAGACTTGACTAAAGCTTTTGACAGTTTATCACAGCAAATTCCTACTTCAGTTATCCTCACAAGGTCACTCTCAGTCCACCCTTCTGTGTTTCAAAAACTACTAATAGGTATCAGTCACTAAAATGGCACTTCATGCTCTCTCCTTACCTCCCAGTCACCAGCGGTTTACCACAAGGCTCTATACTTGGTCCCCCTCCTCTTTAACACTTTCACCAACAACCACTATACTTTCATACAAGCAGCCACCCTAGTGTACAATACATAGATGATTTTGCTCACATTTGTACATATGACAACATGGTAAACTTCCAAAAAATTACTGAGAAAGCTTTAACAGCCACTGAAACATAGCTTTGTAACTCACAACCCATGATCAACCAAAAAAAAACCCAAAATTTGAAGTCCTTTCTCATGATAATACAACCAGTGAAGTCTCTTCTCATAGCAAACTGTTAGGGGTGATATTGGATGATGATCTAACATTTGACCTGCGTATACAAACGTGCAAAAGAAAAACTCATCAGAAACTAGGGATGCTTTACAGAACCAAAAACTTTCTCACTGACTCAACTAAAACTACACTTGTCACTACTTATCTCCTCCCCACCCTTCTTTATGGTGCTCCCATCCTTACTAACCTCCAGGCTTCAAAAAATTAAAATTTAAACAATGCTTTAACAAAGTTGCTAAATTTGCAGCACATAGCCCTTTCAGAACCCTCCACTGTATAGCACTGAAAAGCCTAAATTCATTAGAACTTGTCACATCAACTAACATATAAACGTCTTACTGCCTATACAATTATCCAGCATCCATCTGCCTGTCCATACTAAAAGACATTCTACACAACTATGTTCACAGTTGATCATTGCTGTCCGTTGACCAAAATCTCTTGTCTGTCTACAGAATTGGCAAATATGTTGAGTATTGTCTGTACTCGTACAAGGTTGCCAAGGCCTGGAACTCCTTACATTTATCCATCAGGTCTATACCCTCCCATCTTTCAAAACCACTCTCAAAGACTTTCTACCTAAAATCTGGTTCTGTTCTTGTTGAAAAACTATATCCCTAAATGTTGTGAACAAGTACCTTTTCATTTCTTATACCTCTTTACTCTCCCTTCTTCACTTACTTCTTTAGTGATCTCTAATTTTCGTTCCTGACTTTTCTCTAAATATACCATAAGCCTGTTCTCCCCCACTTTAAATCGCAGTTCCTTTTTGTATTAGACTAACTTACCTTTAATTTCTCTATAAACTGTGTAAAATTTCTCTAAATATTAAATGATTGTCATTGCCTTGTATTGATTCTTAAACAATGTTTTTATATTATGTCTAATTTGTTATAATTATTTAAACTGCAGATGTTTTTGTTTTATTTTTGAAGATTGCATAATTATTTTTCTTAAAACTTTAGAGCTTTTCTCCTTGGGCCTCTGCTGAAAATGGGCTTCTACCCAGTCGGACTTTCCCGGTATTCAAATGTCAGTAAGTAAATAAATCTGTCCTTGTGATGAAAACTGCTATTAGTCTAGCTCCTTTCCCTAGTCTTAGTTGGTCCTGCTGCAGTTTTATTTATTTGTAATGATATTTATTAACACTTTTATAATTATCAGGAATGTTTTTGTAGTACCATTTTGCAGTAGAGCCCCAGGGAGTTAAATTCTGAAAGAGCGTAGAAATATGTTAAAACTAGTATAAGGCAATAACCAAGAATCTAATGAAACTGCAGCTGACAACACTTTGTTTCTATCACTTTTTCATTGAGTGATCTTGTAATGCTGACAATGGCTAAGTCTGTAGATGGGGATTTCCTTTGAGTCACTTTTCAAGTGTTTTACGGGATATTTGTGCAGTTCATAAGTAAATACTAGGAAATCAGTTTGTAGACCATTACTCACTTAACTAATAACCAGATAGTGGCCAAAGATGAGAATTAAACCATGTAATCTGTGTTTCTGAGGTAAACATGTTAACCTTTATGCCAATCCCCAACCCCTTAAACATAATGTCAGTCCAGAAGTATGTCGTTTGTGGTGGTTTTTCACAGGCAGTGACCATATGCTGAATTGATCCTTCCCTGTAAACCTACATTTCATGTCTAGCTGTGTTAGTCTGTTAAGCATGTGCAAATACTGTTTCCATATCTTTACTTCGTTAGTCTTTACCCTGTTAAGTACAAGGATGCTCAAGTACAAATCATTGTACTTAAGAACAGTGTCAATGCCACAACATTTGGTTTTGGTGCAGAACGTTCTGGGTTCTGTTTCCACAAGTAGATCAGTTGCTAGTACTGCACTGCAGGGAGTTGTTGCCCTCCTGAGTGTACTGTCCTTTGATGACGTATTAAAACTAAGGCTCCATCTACTTGAGTTGGTGGTAGCTCAGGTGGGATGTAAAGATTCCATGGTACCTACCAAAAAAAGTAGATTTTTATTTTAACATCATTCACTATATTGATATTTCCATTGAAATATTCCCCCACTGTTTTACCCACAACCAAAACCACATTTTTCCAATATTTTTGTCAGTGTCCATTTTCCGTTGTGGCTGATTTCATTGTTTTTTATTCCATATAGTTATTGTTACATAGAATATGGTTCTGTCCATTTTTTTAGCTTCATTTTGGGATCTTGTCCCATAAAATCCATAGTCATGTCCATGTTTAACATTTCAAAATTTAAATAACTTTTAATCAAATCATGTTTATATACTACTTTCCACAGTTTTTGAATTCTCTCATGGTTAAAAAACATGTTATGTAATTTCAAATTATTTATGTTTATTACATATTCTATCCTGATGTCCTTCAAGGATGCATCTGCAGTCCTTACAAATGGGTTGTCCTGTCGTCAGGCAGCCCTTCGGTCGGCCGGATTCCAAAGTCTGGGTCTGGCCTCGGCTGGTGTCGCACTTCACCCGACGTCATAGCTGCAGTTATTCGGGTATAAAGGCATCAGCCGACGCCATTTTCCTCAGTCTTTCTTGCCGCATGGCGCCCGAAGCAGAAGCTGTTCGCAAGTGCCGGTCGGTCAGATCCAGAGATTGCTACTACCGAATACTACTTCGAAGACTTCTAAAAAGCTAAGTACCCCGTTGGGGACTCTTTCTTGCCTCAGCCGATGTCAGAGAAAGTGAATAACTGTTTATCTTGTGGGAAACGAATACCTCATAAAGATTTCCACTCCTACTGTATACATTGCTTAGGCCCAGACCACGACGTAGCAGCTTGTCTAGCCTGCTCTTCTTTTAACCGACGAACGCTTAGATGTCGGTCGGAGTTTGCTGAACAAATTTTCGGCTCTGATTTTGCATACATTATGCCGTCGGATCCTCCGACTACGCAAATTTCCAAAAAACGAAAAGAAAAGGACCGACACTCGCGGTCCGCGGTCTCAGCCGAAACCGCGATTAAGCAAACCGCGAGTGTCTCGGTTTCGGCCGAAACTGAGCAAGCGGTTCTTTCTCCAGCCGAAACCATGCCTTCTACCGAGGCCTCCTCTAACCTGGCAGAATCTGCTTCTGAAATCCAGCCTTCTGCTGCGGTTTCTCAGGAATTATCAGACACAATTCCCCTGGATGTTTCAACCCCTGCACGTGGAGCTGCTAGGCCTCCTGCAGCCATGTCTATTAAGGCCTTTGCCATGGCTAAAGCAGCCAAAGCTTCAAAATCTGTGCCTGCCAAACCCCCCTCACACAGGCCCAGCACTAGCTCTCATATGCTATCTTTGGCTGAGGATTTAATTTCTTTAATTCGTGGATCCCAGCCTCATCCAGACAGGTCCTCTCTCCCTCCTCCAGAAAAGAGGCCTAGAGCAGAGCCCCTGAACCAGTATCCACTGATGGTTCCTCTGATGAATCAGAACATACAGACCTTCCTGAGGCTTCTTATTCTCCTTACGAAGACTCTGATGCTGAAGAGTCCATTCCTTCAGCCTCTCCACCTGAGGAATTTTCCTTTGGGGAAACCTTGCATGCTATGAGGGAACAATTTCAGTGGCAGGGCCAAGATTTCTCAGACTCCAGAAAAAGGCTTAGAACCTTTCTACATTTGCCACAACATAGGCCTTTAGCTATACCTCCAGTTCTTTCTGTTGTAGATGATGCATTTAATGATGCTTGCACTGCTCCTGATTCATTACCTCCAGCTCCTGCTAAGCCCGATAGGTTCTACAGGGTCCCGGACACTCATCACCATTTATACAAGGCTCCTTTTGCAGATCCAGAGACCATCACCCAGGGCCCTAAAGCTGTAGCTGCTACTTCTACTAAAAACCCCCTCCCCTCTGAAAGGGAATCCAGGTCCTTAGAGAGATGGGGTAAAAAAGTTTACACTTCTGCTACCTTGTCAGCTAGGGCTTTGAACTGCCAATTTCATATGATTCAATATCAAGAGTTTATGCTTGACCAGTTAACTAAAAAGCTTTCCTCTGAAGAATCTTTAGATAGAAAATATGTTCAGGAAATGGTACATAACATACAGCAGGTTAGTAACCATTCTTTAAAATGTGGCTATGATGCACTGGAGGCTTCCTTTAGATCAGCCATGACTGGCACAGTTATCAGGAGACATGCATGGTTGAAAGAACAGGCATTACCAGACCATGTCAAATCAAAGCTTTTGGATGCACCCATGGACAAGGTCAATTTATTTGGTTCCCCTGCTCAGCAGGTGCTAAAAAAGATGGAAGAGAAGGCGAAATCTGTACAAACGGTGAAAGATTTCTTACAGGTTCAACCTCCAAGGTTTAGCAGGAACTGGCCATCCAAGAATTGTTCCTTTCCGGACTCCTCTAAGGCTCAGAGAGGCAGGAATAGGCGTTCAAGAGGCAGAAACCAATCCAGGGGTGCCTACAGGGCGCCAATGGCAAGGTAACAACCAGCGAGGCACAGACGCAGCCACCACCACTACAACAACTCAATCACAGTGACTTGACAGTGGCACCGCCTACCAGGGAACAACTAGAAGCACCCTTAGGCGGAAAATTAACCTTATTCTCAAAAAACTGGCATTGCATCACAAGGGAAAAATGGATTTTGCAAACTATAGACCAAGGTTACAGGTTCCATTTCCATACTCTACCAGGGAAGAGAGGAATGCCAAACCTACCACCTACTCAAAGGACAGAAGCTCTAAAACAAATATCTCAGCTATTAAGAATGAGAGCTGTGGAAAGGGTACCATCTATGGAGCAAGGAAAGGGATTTTACTCCAGACTCTTCCTGGTACCAAGAAAAGAAAACAAATGGAGACACATTCTAGACCTGTCCGCTTTAAACACATTCCTTATTGTTCCAAAATTCAAAATGCTGACCCTACAGCAGCTTCTTCCCATGCTGGGCAAGGAGTCTTGGCTGGTAACTCTAGATCTCAAGGAGGCATACCTGCACGTCCCCATAAGACCAATTTGCAGAAGATACCTCAGATTTCTTGCAGGATCAGAGCATTATCAATTTTCAGCATTGCCTTTTGGCTTATCTACTGCGCCCAGAGTGTTCACGAAATGCCTGGCATCAGTAATTGCTCATTGCAGACTTCAGGGAATCCAAATTTATCCCTACCTGGACGACTGCCTGATACAAGCGGACAACAAAAGCAAGCTAGCAGAAGACTTACAAAGAGTCATTTACCTGCTGCAAGCCTTGGGATATACAGTCAATATGAAAAAGTCAAGGCTGATTCCATCCCAAAGAATAACCTTTCTGGGTGCAGAGCTGGACACATCAAAACAAATGGCATTCCTAACTGCAGAAAAGAAAGAGCAACTACCTCTCTACTTCTTGGCATTAACAAAGCAGAACCACCTAACTGCAAGAAAAGTACTGCAAGCTCTAGGCTTCATGGCATCCTGCATAATTCTGGTCCCTCATGCCAGACTGCATATGAGAAAGCTACAGTGGTACCTAAGGAATTTGTGGTCCCAACACAAGCACAGCCTAGAAGCCAAAATCCCAATAATTCCATGCCTGAAACAAGAGTTCCTATGGTGGGCTCGGGCCTGTCAATCAAACACAGGATTGCCCTTCTGCAACAGCCAACCAAGCCAAACCATCACGACAGATGCCTCAGACCTCGGTTGGGGAGCACACATGCAGAGCAAGTGCATACAAGGCTTATGGACTCAAGACCAGCTGCGCCTACACATAAATCTAAAGGAAATGCTGGCAGTAAAATTGGCAATCCAGTCATTCAGACCATTTCTCCAAGAAGGTCAGTTGATGATAAGGACAGACAACACCACAGTTATGTGGTACATCAACAAACAGGGGGGCACCCATTCATATCCTCTATGCCGGCTGGCACTGGACCTATGGGATGTGGCCCTGAGCTACAACATTTAGTTACAAGCAATTTTTGTACCAGAAAAGAAAACATTCTAGCAGACATATTAAGCAGAACAACCACAGATGCCCACGAATGGATGCTTCATCCGGACATCTTCAAAGCCATCACAAGGGAATGGGGATTACCACAAATAGACTTGTTTGCATCCCCATTCAATCACCAGCTAAAGAAATTCTGCACAAGGACGTACCACCCACTTGCTTGGAAGGTGGACTCCCTATCTTTCAGTTGGAAAAACCTGACAGCATACGCATTTCCACCACTTCCTTTGATGCACAAGGTGCTTCTGAAGATCAAAGAGGACCGTCCAAGGATCATTCTGATAGCTCCAGACTGGCCAAGACAACATTGGTACCCATTGCTGAGGAGCATGTCTCGGGAACAAATATGGGCACTACCCCTGATCCCATTACTGTTAACTCAGAACAACTACAACATCCTGCATCCAAACCTGAAAACTCTGCAGCTAACTGCCTGGAACATTACATAACAGCAATTAACCCAAACTTATCCCAAAGGGTTAAAGACATAATCCTGGAGGCGTGCAGACCTTCAACAAGAAATAATTATGCAGCAAAATGGAAAAGATATCTCATTTGGAGTACTGCAAAGGGAGAAGATGTGACTCTGGTAAACATGGCCAACATCCTGAAGTACTTGGCAGAGCTCTTCCACACAGGCCTGTCCTATTCTTCCATCAAGATACATGCATCAGCTATTTCAGCACAATATAGCTTGGAACCTCCTGTCTTCTCTCATCCCCTGCTCAGACAGTTTCTGAGAGGAATTAAAAATGTAAAACCTCCCAGGAAACCGCCATTGCCAGCATGGGACTTGAACTTTGTGCTAGAAAAATTGACGCTTCCTCCTTTCGAACCAGCAGCAACAGCAGAATTACAATACTTATCCTGGAAGACTGCTTTCCTGCTGGCAATAACCTCAGCAAGAAGGGTCTCTGAACTACAGGCATTAATGGCAGTACAACCCTTCCTGATCTTCCATCAAGATAGAGTGTCCATGAGAACAAATCCTACATTTATGCCTAAGGTGGTATCCAGAGTGTCATTAAATCAGGCTATCCACCTTCCTACATTCTTCCCAAACCCACAGAACAGGGGAGAAAGACTTTTGCATACCTTGGATGTACACAGGCAGTTACGCTACTACCTGGACAGGACTAAGTCCAATAGAAAAACTGACCAGCTTCTGGTAGCATATGCCACAGGAAAGGAAGGAAAACCAATTTCAAAACAGACAATCTCCAAATGGATAGGAAATTGCATTAGATTTTGTTACTCCTACCATGGAAAGAAAACTCCAGAGAACATCAGGCCTCACTCCACAAGGGCTACAGCCACTACCACAGCTTTCTTATGAGGAGTGGCTACCAAGGACATTATAGAGGCTGCTACTTGGACCTCCGTGCATACATTTGCCAAGCATTACAATTTACCTTTATACTCTAGATCCCGAGCAGGTTTTGCCACTGCTGTTTTGCAAGGGATCCTAGCTACACCATAATCACTACTCTTTCCTCCTCTCCTTGTTTAGCTATGGTATTCTACCCATTTGTAAGGACTGCAGATGCATCCTTGAAGGACATAGTACAGTTTTGTACCTACCATAAATGTAGATGTCCGATAGGAATGCATCTGCAGTCAGGATTACCCACCCACCTTCCCCTCTGAGGTACTCCTAGGGTATTTGCCAGCCTTCAGCTAGCTTGGGGGGGGATCTATTATGGTGTATTTGTTTGTATATATGTACATACATGATTATTTTTTGTGTTTGCTCTCTACTATTTGGAATCATTGGCATTTATCCAAATTTAGTCTTCCAAGAGGGCACCTGGCATCTGGGGCAAGAAACACTGAGGAAAATGGCGTCGGCTGATGCCTTTATACCCGAATAACTGCAGCTATGACGTCGGGTGAAGTACGACACCAGCCGAGGCCAGACCCAGACTTTGGAATCCGGCCGACCGAAGGGCTGCCTGACGACAGGACAACCCATTTGTAAGGACTGCAGATGCATTCCTATCGGACATCTACATTTATGGTAGGTACAAAACTGTACTTTTTCTGTTGTATGGCTTATTTGCCCCCATTGGCAATTTTCCTATGGACAACCTCCACAAAAATATCTTTGCATTCCTTAGTTCTTTTATAATTTCTATATCTCATCATTATTGCTTTCTTCTTGTCTGTTTCTAGCTCTTTCCATGGATCCATCAAATAAAAAGATATAATGTTAACATGCCATTCTTTGCTGTTCTTTTTTATTACATTCTTTTTTTTTTAATTCCACAGTAGAAATTTACTGTGAAATTATTTCATTTCTTCATTAATAACACTTTTACTTCTTTTTTCCATTTCTTCCCAAATTTCTCTACATTTATAATACATTATTGTTTCTGTCAAATCTTTATTATTTTTCATTATTCCTTTTAGTACTTTATACATATATAAAGAGGCTGCATGCACAATCTGATTTATCAGCCCCAATCCCCCTTGTTCATCTTTCATATATAAAATTCCCCTCTTAACTGGATTCATTCTTGACCCCCAAATAAATGTCAAAATTGTGTGCATAATTTCTTTTTCATATTTCATTGGCATCAGATAAACATTTGCAATTTAAGCTATTTTGTATGTTATGGTGTCTATTAAATGTGCTTTCTTTTTGTATGAAAAGCTATATGTCTTACGGAATGTAATTGTGTCTTTGATCCCTTTAATAACTTTAGCCTATTGTTTATATCTGTATTCTGTCCTTCCAAATACTATTCCTAAAAATGTGTACTCACTTCGTTGAATTCCACATCTGCTATAATACCTTCATACCCAAATCCTTTACTTTTCTCTTTATTTTTGCTTAAGCCAATTTTCTTCAACAGTGCACACAATTTTTCATTAATTTTTTTCTATCCAGACTTTATTTTTTGCTATTACTACAATATCATCAGCGTAAGTATACATCATTGGTAACTGTGTCATCTCCATCATTCTATATCCTCCCTGACTTGACATTTTATTAATTTCTTTTACTGCTGTGTTCTGATTATAGTAAAGATCATACTGCTTGCAGGACATCCTTGTTTTGTAACACATTCTGTTTTCAAATCTTCCCCAATCCAACTGCTTACGTTCAATTTCACATAAATCTTTTCATATATTGATTTAATTACTTGTAATATTTTTTCACTTATGTTGTATACTTATAAAATTCCCTATAATGCTTTATACGGAGTATTATCATATGCCTTACTGACATCCCCTAGCATGATGTTTTCCACTTTTTTATTAATGTCATCAGTTACTTCCCTTATTCATAATAGGTCTTGACACCCCTTTCCTTATCTTTCTATTTTACATTGTAGTCTTTTAGTTACTATTCTTATGAAAATTTTATAGTATTTGTTATTCAGTGTAATTGGTCTCCAATTTTTTATTTCATTTTCATCTGCTTTCTTTAACATAAATTTTATCACACCTGTGCAAATGTCTTTATACTTAATTCCTGTTTTAGCCATTCATTCATTACTTCTATAAATACTATTTTTGCCAGACATACATTTCTTTATACTTACTATATTCATTTCCATCCAAACCTGTAGCTGAATTAATGTTAATATCTTTCATGATCTCGTTTAACTCATTTATAGCTGTTTTTCTCTCTAAATATTCATTATCTTCTTTATCTAATTGTTCACTGTTATAAATTTGTTTTATGTTAATTTCTTTGTACTATATAAATCTAATACATATTCTTTAATTATTTCATATATTTCTCATTGTCTTTTAACTTGTTTCCCTTTATTTTTTTAATTTTCATAGGTAGGTACTAGGCTATTGGCCCTAGGGCCTATATAAGCCTAGCCAAAAAGGTACACTGGCTTTCACCACCCAAGAAAATCATTTTCCTGTGCCCCTGTCGAGCAAAGCCACAGAAGTGATCCCCGGGGTGAATTTCTTATTTCCCATCCAATCATCAATCTTTTTCTTGAAGAGTGCTAATGAGGAGCTTTGTTTGATATAGATAGGTAGTTTGTTCCAGAGTATGGGAAGTCTCTGGGACAGGAATCTATCCCTCCAGCATGTTCTGTTTATTGTGGTGACAAGGTTTAAGTCCCTAGAGCGTGTAGCTCGGAGGGAGTGGGATTTCTTTAAGTGGAGCATGTCTAACAGCTCTGGGTTTGACATAGCTTTGTATGTTAGGCAGAGATTGCCTCTGAGTAGGCGATATGCAATGGAGTAAAGCTGGGAGTTTTTTGAGACTGTCTGCGAAGGGCATCTGTTTGAGGCGGTAATCCTCTTTGTGAGGTATTTCTGCGGCCTTTCAAATTGTTGTAGATGTCTTGTGAGGTGCATACCAAAAGGGGAATTGTACTCTATAATGGGTCTAATGAGTGATGAGTAGAGGGGAACAATTATCTCTTTTTTCCTGGATGAGAATCCTTTTGTGATGAGGTGTGCCATGTAGAAGGATTTCCTGACTGCTGTGGTGATGTGATTATCAAAGGAGAAACTACTGTCCACCTGTGTCCCAAGGTCTCTTATCACAGTTTCGGTGTTAAGTAGACTACCGCCTATGTGGTAGTTCATGGGTACAGAGTTTTTACTAAAATGGATGACAATGCACTTTTTGGCATTGAGCTTGAGGCCATGGCTTTGACACCAGGCATCTGTCTCAGTGACGTCCTTTTGTAGGATGTCCACATCGTTAGGAGTTTCAGTTGTGGCTCCTAGTTTGCAGTCATCTGCAAACTTCATTAGCCAAAGACCTTCTGTGTTAACCTGTACTTCAGAGAAGTCGATACCAAACAGGAGAGGACCCAGGACTGAACCCTGTGGTACTCCACTTGTCACTGGTCTGAAGTCGGATTTGGAGTCTGCTACTTTCACAGTGTGGGTTCTGTCAGTGAGCCAGTTGGCGACCCATCATGTGACATAAGGATTTATACTTAGTTTATTTTGTTTATCTATAATTGCAGAGTGGGGGATGGTGTCGAAAGCCTTGGCGAGAACTAGATAGGCTGTGTGAACCACCTTACCCTCATCTACGGCTTTGGTGACTGCTTCAAAGAAGTCTATAGGTGTAGGAGACATGATCTGACTTTTACAAACCCGAACTGGGTGGGGTCCAGAGTTTGGAGATTACCAATGTCATTGTTTATAAGTTCCATGGCCTTGCAGACCAGGCTCATCAGGCTAATGGGGCGATAGTTCTGGGGTCCGTGGAGGATCCCCCTTTGTGGAGTGGGATAACTGTTGCTGTGCACCATTCAGTGGGCACAAAGCCTGAGGTGAGGCTATGATTGAACATGGTACTTCGGTGGGCTGCCAGTTCGTTCTATAGTTCATGTAGAATGCAGCCTGGGATGTTGTCAGATCCCCATGGGTGCTGTGTTCTTGGCTTTGGAGAGTGTGATTTTTACCTGTGCAGCCGTAATTACAGGAACTTTGCATTCTTCCAGTATAGAGATGGGCCCTTTAGGGGATGAGAGGGGGATAAAGTTAGCACTGAACCTATCTGCCAGGATGTTGACAATATCAGTTGGTTCTGTATATTTAGTGCATTTGTGCTGTAACTCAGAGCAGATCTGATTACTGCCATTGAGATTCTTAACATAGCTATAGAATGCTTTGTGGTTGTCCTTAGAGACAGTGGTGATTTTGTTTTCGTAACTAGCTTTGGAGGATTTTATGAGGGATCTCAGCTTTTTACTGAGGCTGACCAGAGAGTTCCTCCAATCATGGGATTTTACTCTTTTTTTGCAGCAGTTTCTTTCTTCTGTTGTAGAGGTTGTTTATGGCAGGGGACCACCAGATTGGCTTTCTTTTTTTGGAGTGTAGCATCTTGGTTCTGTTAGGGCTAGCACGATCCATGCACTTGTGTAAGTGCTTATAAAGTGCATTTGTGTGGGATTCAGCAGTCGTACCTCTATTGTCTGTCTACATGGGTGTCGTGAAGTTTGCCACTTCTGTCTTAAGAAGCGTGAAGTTGGCTTTGGAGAATTTTTTTACAGTGGTTTACCTATTGGGGGGTGGAGGCGGGATGTGGATGTCTAGGATGGTTAGTTTGTGGTTGGATCTGACTAACTAGGAATTGACCTCTGGTGTGGATCACTGGTTGCCCATGTTGGTAATGACCAGGTCTAAGATATTGCTGCCACTGGTGGGGGTGTGGATAAATTGATCCAAGACATTGGAATTTATGAATTCCTGAAAACATTGAGCAAAAGAGTTGGTACATGAGTAGTTTTCCCAGTTAATGGTGGGGTAATTGAAATCGCCCATTATTAGGGTGTTAGGCTGTACTATAATATTTTCCAATGTATCAAGAAATCAGGAGTAGGAATACTGGGGCATGGTGGGGGATCTTTTCTCTTCTTTTACTGTCTTCCATAAGAATGGTGATGCTACTTTTTTCCTTGTAAGCAGTATTTTGCTTATATAACAATTTACATATATTTTTTTTTTCATAAAACAAGTTTTTTTTCTCTATAAAGTCTTTAAATATTTTTTGACTTAATATTTTGTATTCCATTTTTCTTTTTTCCTTTTATGTACATTCAAAAATACTTTTTTGCATTTCTTTTTAATTAAATCCACCATATTGTCCAATTTTTGTAAAAAATCTCTGACTGATTTGTTGTTGCCATAATTTTGTAATTATTTTCTTTTTCCTGAATCTCTTTTTCATTTACTCTCTTTACACATGTTCCTATTTTAATATATTCCATATTTCCATGAATTCTTATTCAAATCCCCATATGATTAGAGAACCCAGTATATTTAATTTCTTTTTGTATAATTTTTAGGCCTTCTGATATCAAAAAAGAATCAATTTCTGTCTTAATTTCATTTATTTTGTAAGTCCAGTGTTTATTTTCCCGTTTTTTTAATTTTCCACTTTTCATAATTTCAGTAACCATTTTAACATTACAACTATTCTTTTTATTTCTCAAATTACAATTAGTTGTTTGTCATTATTATATCCATGTTAACACAGACATAATTAGGTATACGTTTAAATATTGTTTCTCTTTCTGTTTTTGCGAAATATGCATATAAAGCTATTGGTCTTTGTCAGGTCTATGTACATATTTTTTTCCTTCTTATATCCACTACTGTTGTCTGACCCAGCTCTACCATTGTAATATCTAATATTTTATATTTTCTTGGCATAATATACATATACCTGAAAACATTTTTTTGCCTGTATTATAAGTAACAGTACCATTCCAAAGTTTTTTTCTGTTCACACCCTTTCTTCTTTTAGCATTCTAATGTCTTCTAATACTACTACTTAAGCATCTACTGCAGCACACCATTTTAAAGTTCTAATTCTTTTCTTAATGTTCTTCATACTGTTCACACTCAAAGCTAATATTTTCAGCTTTATAGAACTGTTATTAGAATAATCTTCTTATCCCTTACCTTTCTTACTTTCTCTTACCGTTACATTTTTAAATTTTCTTTTTCTTTCTGTGACTCTTTCCTTTTGAATTTTTCTTGCCTTTTTCTATATGTCACTCTGACTCCTCTTTACTTGTTTCATCTGTCTTTCTTTTTCTATCTCTGCCTTTCCCTTTAAATGTAAATACAATTTCTTTGTTTTTTTTTCTTGTTGTGTGTTCTTGTATAGCATTCTTTTCTAACTCTCTTTCTTGCATATTTCAATTTCATTTCCATTTTCTTGTATTTCTAATTCACATTCTAACCACAAATGTCCTGTATTACCACATTTCTTATATTTCACTTCACATTTCTTTACATTATGACCTGTCTGACCACATGGATAACATTGTTTATGCCACATTCATTGATTAAATTATCACTTTTTTCCACAAAATAACAAGTCTTTGGTTGTCCTCCGTACCTCACAAAACCTCTATTACAATACATATTAGTAATACTTGTTCTGTGTATCACATTGTCATTTTCCATTTTTAAAATGATTCCACATTCCCAACCCACCCCCAGCCCATAATCGTCTTTCATCATAGATTTTAGTAGTGCCCAACACTTCTTTACATATTGTCAACAAATATTCTCTCAGTTCTTTTGCTCCCACTTCAGTTCTAAACTGAATCAAGATTCTTTTTTGTTTGCCTGAAAAAGGCTCGCACAACGTATTCTGACCATGGAAAGTCTGCTTTTTTTGTAGGCCCCCCAAAAAGTTTTCCATAGCCTGGCAGTTTGAAAAAACAAGTCACAAAAAGTTTCTTTGTTAATTAAAATTAAAGCTCTTACCCCTTCACCTTTACTCCCAGAGGTATAATAACATTGTAACATACATCATATCTGTCCAGGCCTTTTTTTTTTTTTTTTTTACTGCTCACTCAAACAACATATTTTTTCTTTACTTCCTTTATCTCTGTCTTCTCCTTAGCTCCTCCTTCCACTGTTCATAGGTAGGTACTAGGTTATCTGCCCGAGGGCATTTATAAGCCTAGCCAGAGTGTGTCAGCTTTCACCGCCCCATTGATTAATTAACTGAGCCTCTGTCAAGAAGAGCCAGTGAAGTGATCCCAGGGGTGTAGTTTCTGTTACCCATCCACTCGTCAAGGTTTCTCTTAAAGAGTGTTAGTGAGGGGCTCTGCCTAATGTAGTTAGGAATTTTGTTCCAAAGCATGGGGAGTCTCTGTGACAGGAATCTATCCCTCCAGCATGTTCTCTTTATTGTTGTGGCAAGGTTTTGCTCACTAGAGCGAGTGGCTCGCAGTGACTTGGATGTCTTTAGGTGGAGCATGTTCATCAGTTCTGAGTTGGACATGGCTTTGTAAGTCAGACAGAGAGCACCTCTGAGTAAGCGATATGCCACTGAGTACGGCCAGAGCTTTTCCAGTTGGGCTGCATAGGACATATGTTTGAGGCCAGTAATCCTCTTGGTGAGGTACTTTTGTGGTCTTTCCAGCTGTTGGAAGTGTCCTGTGAGGTACATCCCAAATGTGGCATTGTACTCTATGATGGTTCTGATGAGTGACGAGTAGACGGGCACTATAACCTCTTTATTTCTAGATGCAAACCCTTTAGTAATTAGATGGGCTACATAGAAGGATTTCCTAACTACTTTGGCAATATGATTATCAAAGGAGAGATTGCTATCTACCTGGGTCCCCAGATCTCTTATTACCTCTTCTGTATTAAGGGGGCTGCCACCTATGTTGTAATTCATGGGTGTTTGTTTTTCCCAAACGGGATGACTATACATTTTTTTGGCATTTAGCTTGAGACCATGACTTTGACACCAGGTGTCCATCACAGTAAGCCCTTTTGGAGAATGCCTGTGTCAGCCAGAGAGTCAATTATGGCTCCCAGTTTGCAGTCATCGGCGAACTTGGTTAGCCACAGTCCTACTGTGTTTGCCTGTACTTCTGAGAAGTATATGCCGAACAGTAGAGGTCCCAGGACCGAGCCGTGTGGGACACCACTTGTAACTGGTTTAGAGTCAGACCTGGAGCCCGCTATTCTTAATGTGTGAGTTCTGTCTGTAAGCCAGTTGGCAACCCGTCTCGTGACGTAGAGGTTTATGTTCAGGCTGGCGAGTTTTTCTATAATTCCCGAGTGGGGAATGGTGTCAAAAGCCTTGGCGAGGTCAAGGTAGGCTGTGTGAACCACCTTCCCCTCATCTATGGCCTTGGTGACTGTCTCGAAGAAGCCTTCCAGGTTTAGTAGGCATGATCTGCCCTTAAAGCCGAACAGGGTTGGGTCAAGTGGTTCCCAATGTCTTTGTTAATGAGTTCCATGATGATGCGCTCCATAGCCTTGCAGACCAGGCTAGTCAGGCTTATGGGGCGATAATTACCAGGGTCAGTTGTGGCCCCTCCTTTGTGGTGTGGAATAACCGTTGCTGTGCGCCATTCTATGGGCATGTAGCCTGTGGAGAGGCTGAGGTTGAAAAGTGTGTTTAGCTGAGGGATTAGTTCGTTCTGTAGTTCGTGAAAGATGCAGCCTAGGACACCTTCTGGTTTGAGCATAAGACTTTTTTTCTGTAAACTTCTCTGGCTCTCTTTCCTTTTCTTTTTCTCCCTCTTCTATTTTTTTTCATAATGTCACTCCATGATACAGCAGTTCCACTTTCTTGCTTACTCTGGTTAACTAACTAACTCCAGATACTTATCCTGCAGCACTCCTGACTGGAGGGTTGAAATAACACATTTTTTCTGCTGTTTCAAACAGTTTTTTCTGGAAATAATGTTCTGAATCCATCTCCACCACTGCATTTAACTGCATCTCCTTCACGATTTCCCTCAGGATCAGCAGACTATTTTTCTGCTCCCACATCACCGAAAAACATTTCTGGTAGTTGTTGTTTGTCTTTCGGCTTTTCCCGGTTAGGGGGTCGCCACAGCAGAACTCCGGTCCGCTAATAATTGGCAGTTGTTTTTTATGGTGTCGAGTTGCCAGCCTGACACCCATTCAACACATGTCTTTCAAACACCCACTCGACCGCGGGGAGGACATGCAGACTCCACACAGAAGGCACTCCCAACCCAAGCCGAGAATCGAACGGGAGAACATCTTGCTGTGAGGCAACAATGCTACCGCTGCACCACCGCGGAAGTACAAAAACATTTCTGGTAGTGATTCTACCATTTTTTTCTTCATTTTCACCACATTTATCTTCCATATTGCCTTGGCTGTCAGCAGCTATGTTTCTCCCTGTCCCTTCTGGCTGACTCCGTCCCTGGACAGGAAACAGGAAGTCAGGATCCCCTGTGTAACACCCAGTCTCTTCCCCCTACTGTAAAGAATAGAGGAAGTTCCCCTATGCCCTGGGCAAATTTCCCTGGTAGTATTAATGTTACCTCACATCTCCCCTGAAAGGAGAGTAACAGTGTAGTGACACTAACCCAGTCAGTAAGGATAAATAAATAAAACAAGTATGTAAGACCTCATAGTGTTTCTTTTACTGCATCCTCGTCTCACCTGTTATATTGCTGTTTTATATTGAATTTGGTCTCTAATAATTGTAATTAGTTGTAATAAGTGTCTAAGCGAGCTGCTCCTTTGAAGCAAGAGTTACCTGTTTGTATCTTTTCATTGCATGTTTAACACAGCAGTATTTAAATTGATGACAGTCATGAGTAATAGATTGTAGTGTTTTATATGCTCGCAAATAAGTATAAGAATTACCCTGTTATATATGACTGCATTAGAAAATGTGTATAACTTGCTATGGGGGGCTTATCTATTTATTGTGGTACTTAATTGCATCTATTAACTGTATGCCACTGTGCAACTGCAATTAATTTTTGCATATACATTGATAGTTCTTTTATTTTTTTTATCAGCGCTCCTACAATAATAATGTCTTCACCATACTTTGTGCAGGTATCATTTCCTGTATTACACTGAGTGAACCTGCCCCCAAGCAGAACAAAATTTTTACCCTGCACATTTTTTTTTTGGCTACTAAGTATGTAATTCTGTTATTTTTTAAATAACTTAAAACAGGAAAGTTGTGTGTCTGTGTGTGTGTCCTTACAGGTGCTTCTCTCCTAATTGCAGTCTTCTTTTTTTACAGTGCACATTTTTTCTTGTGTATTGCCTAATGTAGGGAATCAGTTGTCCTATATAAATAGCATGCAAGTTTGTAAGCTAGACAGCTGTATGTGTTTAAATGTGTTCTGTTCTATCCAGTGTCCTTTGACTTACAGACCTGCATTCTCACATTTGTTTTACATAGACTTGATATTACATACAGCAGAGGTGCACCTAACTTAGTAATGCTGAATGCATCTCTTATGGCTAACATTGGTACTTTGTGGCTACTCCTAAGATACAGACACCCAGAGTGGGAAGGAATCAAACATTTATTTCTACTTTCTTCATATGTTTCTTGCACAGACATTTTTCCTTTACTGTCCTAACGGAAGGCCATGCACTGCTCATGCTTGTACTAACTGACTGCTACAAATGCTGGTTTATGTCACACTTTGCTCTCCTCCTGCACCATCTCCAGCTGTTCCCAGTGATGTTTCTGTCTGTACTCTTGTATACCCTTCCCACAGTGCATGACAGATATGCCAAGTGATGTTTCTCTCTCTCTAATATTGCATACCCTTCCCACACCCCATTTCAGATATGCCAAGTGATATTTCTCTCTGTAATCTTGAACACCCTTCCCACACACCGTCACACATATGCCAAATGATGTTTTTCTCTTATTCCTGTGTACCCTTCCCACACTCCATCAAATATATGCCAAGTGATGTTTCTTTCTCATTGTTGTATACCCTTTCCACACTCCATAACATACACACCAAGTAAAAGAACACCCGGTGTCCCATTATATATCATATAATTAAAGTAACAGATTGCTGTCATACATGCTTAACAAACTGGTCGAAGAATGTTAAGCATCTGTAGATGTATTTGAAACTTATATGTACTAAATTAAATGCATACAGTAAATAAGCCCAGTAACCGATAGAAATTATAACAGTTTATCACCACAGCACTGACTACTTCAGAGAGACAACATATGCTAACAGAACATAAAAGGCTACTGCACAAAAACTGTGTGCAACCACAAAGGCAATATACAGCTGTGTGCATAGCTCATTGTTAATGGAGCCACCTATACTGAGCCAGAATATGTAGTAAACCTACTGGCAGGTAAATTCAGCTCTAACTTTACCCCTCTCTCCCCTCAACCTCCCCTCAGGAAATGTCATCAAATGTAAGTCTCCCCTATAGTCACTAGGGAACAGTTCTTCAATGCTGTTTCTAAGTCTAAGAGCACTGCGTCAGTGGGCCCAGACAGTGTCCCAGGATGCCTTCTAAATAGCTTGAAACATGACCTCTCATACCCCTTGGAGTTGCTATTTAACTGTAACCTCCAAACGAGCTTCATGCCTCAAGAATGCATAACAGCAACAGTCATCCCTCTGGCCTAAGGTGGGCCAGCTACAGACCCTGGAAACTACAAACCCATATGTCTCACTAGTTTCATATGCAAAGCCTTGGAAAGAATTATCATGGAAATGATTAGTAATGATGTAGGAAATTTGCCGACATTGGACCCAAACCAGTTTGGTTTTCTCTAGGGCAAGTCATGCCTACTCAGCCTGGTGAAAGACTTTGAGAAATTCACCAAAGCAGTGGGTGAGGGAAAAATGGTTCACACTGCCTACCTTGACCAGGCCAAGGCATTTGTTACAATGTCATACACAGGCATTGTTGACAAACTCAAGAAGTTAGGTATAAACCCTGATGTCATCCACTTGATAGTTAGCTGGCACACAGAACCCAGGAGGTTAGACTTGGGCAGTCACAAGCAGAGTCTCTCAGATCAGTTCTGGGACCACCCTTTTTTGGCATTTATTCCTTTGAAATCAAGGCCAATATCAAGGGCCTCTGGCTGACTAAATTTGCAGGTGATTGCAAATTAGGAGCAGTCATAGAATCCCCCATTGATGCACATGATCTCCAGTAAGGGCTGATACAGACAACTTGTGTCTGAGCCATGGACTAAAACGAAATGCCATGAAATTAATAATAATATCATTTGGGAAGTCATCCTGTCCTGGTAACTGTCATATTGACAACACATCCCTAAGTTGGCCCAGTAGTGAGGTACTTGGATACACACACACACACACACACACACACACACACACACACACACACACACACACACACACACACACACACACACACACACACACACAGTAATCTAGCCTTTGACCATCACATGTCTTCAGTAGTGATGAAATCATTTTATGTTATACAGCTTATAAACAAAGGTATGGCATCTAGGTCCAAAGAAGTCATCATTCCACTGTTTTCAGCATTCATCAAACTTTTCACTGAGTACAGTGCCCCCTTTACTGTGTACTTAACCAGGTATATCCAACAATTTGAATGTCCACAGCTTTCCCACTAAAAGAGTACAGAACATAAGCAACATGTACTATACAGACCACCTTGAAGCCCTATCTTTGTATTCTTTCTCCTACAGGCTGTTGAAGGGAGATCTGTGGCTGGCATAGAAGGCATTGTCAGACCAGGCCGTGATGGACTTCTTCATATCCGCAAAACATACAACACCAGAATTAGCTGTTCTAAAGACTTAAACCTTGCCTGTGATGTAAGTAGGACCTGCTGTAAAGATAGGTGTGTATCCCAGAAACTACCCCTTCTTTGGAACAGGCTCCCTCCCCATCCATATGAAGCAGAGTTCCTCCATAACCCAATTCAAATGTAACTTGGTCAGTTGGATGAGGAACAAGAAATTCATCCCTAGCTTGGCACCTGTGTCTCTAATAGACACAGGCAACTTATAAATGGTTCCATCTCCCAAGCTTCTGCTTACATTTATCAACGGTACCAGAACTTGTCAGAGATTTGGGATGCATGGCTAGACTTAAGTCCCTTATGGTTGTTAGCCTAGTACACACTTATGGCCCTAAGAATAAAATGGCAAGGAATGACAAAGCTTTCCTCACATTTTTAACAACCCTATATGTACTAGCTACAGCAACTAGCCACCACACCACACCCCATTACAAAACAAAATAGTCTGATTTCCTCATGTACACATTAAACAAAACATATAGACGCTACAACATCAAACTAAAGCTACAGTTGTTTAAAGACCATAGTTTCATATCACTACTTTTAAAATACGTACTCCACCAAGTTACCATATAAAAAGAAGCTAAGCCTGTTTGAAAATGTAACAGTCACTCTTGTATCAACAGACAACTTTATTTGGTAATATTGTCTGTCGTGGTGATATAGAACCTAATCCAGGATCAAACTTTAATAGCAACCCAAAATATAATTCCACAGCTGTGATGCGGAACAACTCTCAAATCTACAGATATGTCATTTTAATGCCAAAATTGTGTACAATGAAATACATGACGTACATGGATCACTGCTGTAAAGCAGATATACTTTGAATTATAGAAACTTTGCTTAAATTAAAGTCATGTGTTGAAATAAAGCCATTGGGTTGTGTCATGATGAGGATAAACAGACTGTCAAAAATAGCTGGAGGAGCAGCTCTTTTTTATTCTAACTAACTCTAACTAATGATCTGTCTACTACCCATGCCAACTTTATAAGTCAGAAGTAATAGCCAAGCATAAAATAAATACACAGCAAACACTGTGTAATGGCACTCTGTATTCACCCTAAGACCACATCAGGTAGCATTAATACCCTAGAAGACATCCTGTCTTGAATCATATCAAATCAGAGAAATGAGGGGGACGGAGCCTAGATGGCCAACTGAGTTCATTGAATTTTGGGACCTCCATAAACTAGTATAATAATATAGGAACATTTTATTTTCAAGTTTAAAACGTTAGAAATATATAGATAAACTACTAAACTACTTAAAAACAATTTTGGTGGAGATGTACAAAAATTTTCCTGTCAAGTAACTTGGAGCTATATTGAGTCACTGAATATGAACAACTCAAGGAATTCTCATCCAGATGCTGCTTTGAAAAAAAAACTGCAATTGATGACATCTACCTTACAGGAGCTATCTCTGAAGATGGATGGCTTTAAAAATGACTTAGAAAACCTCAAATTAAATTCTCAAAAACAGACTGATACTCTTAAGGAACTATTACAGTAACACCATACAAAAATAACAAATGTAGAGACTTCTCTAAATGACATTGAAGGGAGACTCAAAGAGGAAGAATTCCAAAAAGAATTTCTGGTTAAACAGAATACATGGCTGCTTAACAAAATAGATGACATAGAAAACAGGGAAAGGAGAAATAACATAAGGATCTTTGGTCTGCCTAAAAACACAGAAGGAGAAGACATTTCATTCTTAACCTGGATTCCTGAATTTTTAGACTTGAAAGAGGGACTTTCATTTGGAATTGAAAGGGCGCATAGAGCACTGAGGAAACCTGCTTCTAACTCAACAAATACCACCTAGATCCATAGTTATAACATTTCTTTCATTTCTGGACAAAGAACTAATATTAAAATCTGCTTGGAGAAAATCACCCTTAAAATACAATCAAAGCCTGATAAGGTTTGACAATGGTTATTCTTCCAGAATACTAGAACAAAAGAAAAACGTCTGGCCAATAATAAAACTGTTGAAACAAAACAACATTAAAGCACAGCTGGCTTTTCCAGCCAAGATAAAATACTTTTTGCCATTGAGATGAGAACCTTTAATGACTTAGGAGAAGCTACTGTATTCATCAAACACAACAACATAGTGTCTATCCCAGAAGAAATGGAATGGATGGCCCCTACTCTTAAAAGAGTAAAAGAAACAAATCTTTGGACTGATGCTAGAAAGAAGAAACAAAAAACTGATTCTAAGATAGCTGCCCCCCCCCCCCCCAAAAAAAAAAAAAAACTCTCTACAACTACATCTCTCAAAGTAGCAGCTGATATGGTACATAACTTCTCATCTGTTTTTATTTAAAAAAGGAGGGTTTCTTAAACAACTGAGAAACAGTAATGATTTATTCAGAATGTTCAAAGAGCCCAGTAATTCTTCACAAACCAAGGTAGGTCAAAATGGGTTACTATTTACATTATATATAAGCCAAACAAAGCAACATATAATACAAACATAGAAGCTTCTATTCCCCTACTTGAACTCAATGAATACTTATCTTGTTCATTTTACTTATAATAGCTTAAGTAATTAACTAATTCAACAAGGTACCATTCATCAGTGTTCAGACTCAAATGTAACAAATTAACATCATATATAACAATAACAGTAGAGTGTTTTGAAAAAAAATGCTGTCATGGAGACTAATGTCTGCTTCAATTAAAGTATGATTTAGAAATGTCATGTATATCCTGGTTAAATAATAGTAGCAAGCTTTTAGTCCAGATGTCATTATTCTGTCTAAATATAGTCAATATCAGTTATGGCAGGTATCACAGCTACAAGTACTGTTTGATCATTCCTGATATGGTGTGCTTGGATGCAGCTGTGTCTGGCAGCTAGTACAAATGTCATTATTATTCTGTCTAAACATAGTTAATATCTATTATGGTAGATATCATAGCTTCAAGTGCTGTTTGACCAGTCCTGATATGGTGTGCATGGATGCAAATGTGTCTGGCAACTAGTACAAATGTCATTATTATTATGTCTAAACATAGTTAATATCAATTATGGCAGGTATCATAGCTTTGAGAGCTGATTGATTAAGCTTGACATGGTGTATGGATGCAGCTGTGTCTGGCAGCTGTTGTATGTTGCCGTTTTCATCTCCGGGAAGCTGTGGGTTGCGGCTTGTGATCGAGGTTTACTGATGCTTGTGTATTAGGAAGAGACATTTGGTGTTTTAGCCTGGATCCAGGGGAAGCAGATGGATAAAACTGTGATTTGGAATATTTTGGCAGAGAATAGTTTATTTGTACATCTGATGAGTGAGAGGGGGGAAGGTCTGAATAATATGTTATCTCTTGTTGTGGTGGCTTGTTGGGAGTTTTTTTTTTTATCTGTTTGCTCTCCGTTCATTTCCTGGGTGCTGCTTCACTGAAAGGGAGGGAATTTTGGCTTGAAGTTGCAGTGAAGTGAAGCTTTGCTTCAGGTGCATCGCGAGTCTTTGTGATGCAGTACACAGACACACAGAAACAGACGCTCCCAGGTTGCTATGGTAATGGAGACAGAGTGACGTTAATGCTTAACGGCTCTGAGGAGCCTCCCAGATGATTCTCAGCAATGAAGTTTTTGATTTAAAAAAAAATATATATATATGTATAATAAAGGGGCTGTTTTAAACCACATGTACACATATTGATGGTCTCCCAACACTTTGTTTAGCTCATTAAGTTGATTCCTGATTAAAAAATAAATAAGTGTAATTTTATATTTAAAATGACTTTTGGTCCAAACACATTAAGGACTTACATAAGAGTGGAAGTCTGAGTTACTGGGAAACACTAAGAGAGCATGGTGTTGTACAGTACCCTTTGCAATGGTCTGGGAGGTGATCTTGCTCGGACGTGTTGGGCATATGGGGATAGCTGATTCTAGGGGTGTTTGGGGTTGCCAGGAAGTGCTAGAGAGTCATCAGATTTCCTTCATGGAAATATCTGTGGGAATGCAAGGTGTGTTGAGTGGTTCACTGGCAGAGTGGCCACTGCATGGAACAGGCTGGTAAAATGGAACAGGAGAAATATTGGTTTGGATATTTTAAGAACAGCCTGGAAACACACCACATGAACTAGTGAATGGTATTCTGGCAAAACTGGATGGGCATTGTTGCCCATGCTTGAAGTACTGATATGTGTATATGTAAGGATGGAAATATACTATATGGACTGTATAAACATGCTTGGAAGGAGCCAAAAAAAAAAAAACACAGTAGTTATGTAATGTATGATTTTAGTAAATCTAGACATAAAATATATAATTCTCATATAAGATGAAGCAGTCTGCTGAATTTAGATGTTAGGATTTAATAACATGGGCTTGTGTATAATAACACTACTGTCTTAACTTGTCATACATGACATGCACTACATTGAACATCAAGGGGAAATATTACTATTTTCTTATATAAGTAAATATGCATAACAAGTCATGTAATTGCTTTAACTTGAATTGTAGTTTTTGTAACCCATCTTGACCATATATAATACTTAAGCGGTTATCAAGGTAACTAATGTTTTATACCTGACATCAAACTGACAAAGTTGTTCAAGAGAGACAATCGAAGCCTGAATTTGAAATGTCACAGAATGTAACAGTCATATTCTGAACAAATATTAAATTGACAGTACCCTCAGTTTAGTATGGGTTGGTGTATAACACTACTGTTTTAACGTGGCATAAATGACATACACTATATTGAACATCAAGGGGGGAAGCATGATGATTTTCTCATATAAGTAAATGTGCATAACAAGTCATATAATTGCTTTAACTTGAATTGTGGTTTTGTAACCCATCTTGACCATAAATAATTCTTACGCTGTTACCAAGGTAACCAATGTTTTATACATGACATCAAACTGACAAAGTTGTTCAAGGGAAACAATAGAAGCCTGAAATAGGAATGTCATAGAATGTAACAATCACATTCTGAACAAATAGTATTAAATTGACAATAATCACTCAGTTTAACATTTGCTGATTATACAAAATAGAATGTTGCTATTTAAATCTAAAAACGTTCACTATATGCCACAAAGTGGCAATTTATGACTATGGAAAGGGAACTTGTAATCTTTAATCAGAATAAGCAAATTTGTTGTTTTTAACCTATAATTTCACTCATTTTATAATAAGAAATGACAGATATGAAAATCCTTATGTGTAGGAAATATGGGGGGAAGGAGGGATGCACTGATAATTAAAATGCACTAACTTTCATCAATGTTTGCATAAAACAAACTGGATGCTTTAAGTAAGTTAGCAGCAAACAAAGTGATTACTTAAATACTGGCAAACAATGAAGTATAACTTCTGATATATCCAGTAAAATACATTGTATTATAAACATTAGGTATAAATAAATATTATTACCATCTATTCATATTAAGTAATAAGTTTTGAAAGACTTCATCAATAGGGGTGAATGTTAAATATCTGTGTGCTATAATCTTTTACTGAGGTTTTATATATGATACGTCCTACTTTACTGTGATTGAATTGCTTGTCATCTGTCTTTCATGTAAATATTAATTGCTTATACAATAAGTAGACATTTATATTGTATTAGAATTCTGTCTAATCTACAATAGTACTATATCTGTTCAAAATAATATAAATATCACTTATTCCTATTACAAATGTTCTCCATTTGATAATTCAATTTATGGAGCTCAGATGTTCTGGATTGTCAAGGTATGAGTGATATTCTGATGGACATAGGTGTATCTGTCAAATTAGTTATAGGTTCATAGGTTAGTACTAAGCTAATTGCCCTTGCGAACCATTTTAAGCCTAGCCAATTATCCCTTGTGAGACTCAAACCCTGCACCTTGTGCTTCCAAGGCAAACACCTTAACCATTAGGCCACCCTCCCAACCCTTAGGAATGATTTTCAATCCATGGCTATTAGTTTTGTTAACATTTATTAATTTAAATGTATTTCACAAAAACATTTTTAGTATGCCTGCCCAAAACATTACTTTATTGGTAGACACTCAAAGTATAAAACTGATCATTTCCTTTAAAAGTTCAAACATATACTTTATAGTTATCAGAAGAAAATGTTTCAGTCACAATAAAACAAAAAATACATGGTCTAAATAACCTAAGATGGATTTAACTTTATTATCTTTAAATACCAATGGCTTAAACAATCCTAGCAGGAGAACAAATCTACTGAAATATTTAAAACTGAACAAAGCACAAATTGTCTTCCTTTAAGAAACTCATTTCAAAACAAATGACAATTACAAATGGAATCCTAAGGAATATATGATATTGGCACAATCCACTTATAAGACAAAGAGAAAAGGGGTAACAATTTTATGGAAAACAAATGTGATTAACCCAGAAATCATTTATAAGTATGAAGATAAGGAAGGCCTTTTGGCATTAGTAATATTTAAATATAACAACAGAATATGGACCCTAGCCAATCAATACTGGTTCCCAGGCATTGGAACAGAAACTGTTAAAAAAACACTTGGATTTCATTTCCAATAATTATAAAGGCAACTTAATATTAGGAGGAGATTTTAACTGTATATTTGATATTTCTGAAACTACAAATAAAAGACTGCTGCATACATCTGCTGTATCAAAAGCTTTAAACAAGTGGGTAGAATCATTTCATCTTGTAGATACTTTCACATTTAAAGAAGATAAATCTTTGATGTTAAATTGTTTATCTCGCCTTTGTTCTTGCTGGTTGGGTCCGACTCTGCCATCTTCTATAGCTCGAAAGCTGTTTACTGTCTCGAGGCTACCCCTTATCCCATGATGCCTAGCGCTAGCTAACCAGATCTTGTTTGCCGCTTCAGCTGCGAGGTATCGTTTCTACTGGCTCAGGCTTGTATTAAGTTTCTTATTGAACTTTTCTAGCTAAGATAGTGTGTTTTTTCGGGAGTTATTGTTTGGTTTTTTTAGTCTCTCTATCTTGTGTGTTAGCTAAGTATATTGTAGTTTCCCCCTCCTTAGAACTCGTTTAAATTAGAGAGTTCTCCCCCTCCCCCTCCAATTCCTCTCTGTCAGGTAGCGCTTAGTTTCAAGGCCTTCCATCTATCTTTCTTTAGGTAGCCGTTTAAGTTAGAGGCTTTCTAGATAAAAAAAAATATATATATATATCTTTAGCTTTAACTGTGCGTTTTCCCTTTTTTGCCTTTATTGGTGTTGTGGTATTTTGTTATAGCCTTTCAGCTTTCTGGCTAACATCAGTGTAGTATCTCTTCAGGTATTTTTCAGATACAGGATGTCTAAAGAGTCCAAGGTTTCGGGATTCAAGAAGTGTGACTCATGCTGTCAGAAAATGTCTCTGACAGATGGGCACACTTCTTGCGTCTACTGTTTAGGTGCAGTGCACCTGCAGGACTCTTGTTCTATATGCCATGCATTTAGTCCAAGAGTTCTGCAGAAGCATAAAAATAAGCTTATTCTGAGGGGTCTTTTAAAGCCCCAGGATTCACCGGCCAAGGCTCAGCCTGTGAAATCCCCAAAACTGACCAAATCATTGGCTCCAAGCTCGGAGCCGTCATTGGTTCAGACTTTACCTGCCACTTCGATTCCGGCCGGAATCGATGAGACTATCTCCCCGTCTGCTCCATCAGCATCTTCGGAGCTGTCGCAGAGCCACAAGAGGCCGAGGTCCTCTTCTCTGGAGTCCATACATTCGGCTTCTCGGTCTCCCCTGCTTCAGAGTGAGTGCAGTCACAGATCTTCCCACTCCTCTCGGTCCTCTAGGCTCTCGCATCATGACGTGTAGAGAGTGGTCAGTGGGTTGCTGAAGTTGCAGGCCCTTGCCAAGATGTTGTCCAGCCCTCCTCAACAGGTGTCGGCTCCGTCCACTTCTTCGATGTTACTCCTCCGACTCCTTTGAGATCGGAGCCGGAGTTCGTTGGGGTTCAAGTCGTGGAACCATCGGCTTCAATAACTATTTCTCCTTCGGTTCCGTCATCAGCTCCTATTCCCTCGATGGTATCGTCCGTCGAGGGATCTGGGCGCTGAGGCTACCTCGTCTGCTCAGAGGGGGCAAGTGGCATCGGACCCTTGTCTGACCCCATTCTCCCTCTCAGAGCTTCGGCGCAGGTGAGTTCGGCTCCTACATCCGCCTCAGAGCCGTCTCCCTCGGGGAGGAGAAGGATTCCGATTTCCTCAGAATCGGATCCTTTTCTGCATCGCGGCAGGGACGCCTTCGATGTCATGAGGAGTGTGCTGGCCTCTGAGTCAGCTCCACGATCGACCCCACTGGCTCCGTCCCCTGTAGTGCTTGCAACAACCTCTGCTGCTCCTCCAGACCCCAAGCGTGGGGAACCAGCTCTCCAGGGCACCCCATTGGGCATTTCCTCTTCTTTCAAGGCCTCTCCTGATCATTCAGAGGAGCCCCCTCATAAGAAGTGGTGCAAGAGGAAGCACATTGACTCCCCTGAGTCTGTCACTTCTGATACAGACTTAGATGATTCGGAAGGGTCCCCAAGATCCCCCTCTGAAGATGTTTCCTTCTCGGACATCCTAGAAATGCTTAAGCAGAGGAGGAACTGGAGTCCCCTAGCCCCTACCAAGGATGAGTCTGTATTCCTGGATGCGTTCTGTTCCCGACCTTCCACCTCCTGGGTTTCTCCACCTTTCGAGCCACTCATGTCTGTGGTGGCTCGAAAGGCTTGGTCAGCCCCGGATACAGTGGAACCAACCCCGAGGAGACCTAGCAAGTTTATCACTGCACCCCTTGATAAACAGTTCCTTACCAAAGGTGTTTCTGTGGATGCCATGGTGGTAGCAGCATCCACTAAAAAGGCGTTAGCGGAAACTTCTTCATCTGTCCTTCCTCCTAACAAGGTGTCTAGGACTATGGATAGATACGGGAAGTGAATGTTTGCTTCAGCGACCTTTTCTATGAGGTCACTGAATTACTGATGCCATTTTACCTGGCTTCAGAGGGATCTCCTTAAAGAGCTCGGAGATGCCCTTCAAGATCCATCAGCTGAAGGTGCTCAAGCTAAAGTGGCTTCCCAGCTGGCGACCCTTAATTCTGTTGTCAACTCCTCCATGAGGCTCATTTCCTATGCAGCCGATGGTGCGAGTAGAGCCGCAGGTACAGGCGTGGCCCTTAGGAGACATGCATGGATGCGGCTGTGTAATTTTGCGGAACCCTTTAGAGCGTCATTCACCAACACCCCCTTTGACGGTTCCTTTCTTTTTGGACCACAGGTGAAAGACACTTTGACTAGGTGTGAGCAAGAAGGCAAGACTCTCTCTGCCGTGGGAGTCCATTTTTCCACTCCTTCCAGACCATACCGCAAGGGTCAGAAGAGTGGTAACATGTGGTTCTGAAAATCCCAGGGAGTCCCACCTGACACACGTAGCGATTTTTCCTCCAGGGGCAGAGGAGGAAACAACAACAGACGCCGCCCTCATGGCATAGGGGCTCCACAGAACCAGGGCAGCAGAGAATCCTTCTCTGAGAAGCCCTTCCAGCATCCCTGAAGAGTTGCTCGGCTGCCCATCTCTGGAGGCAGTCGGGGGAAGACATTCACTGTACCCAAAAGCCTGGCAAAGTTTAACGCAAGACAAATGGGTACAGTCAGTTGTATCTGGAGGTTACAAAATCCCTTTCTCTCAGCCCCCCCTTACTGTCAAGCAAATCCCTTCCAGATGTTCCACCCAATCTGAGGGACCAAGCAGTCATAGAAGTTTCAAAACTGCTAGAAAAAGAGTCATCCAGGAAGTCCCGGCAGACCAACATGGATCCGGAACTTACTCAAGGTTCTTTTTGGTACCAAAAAAGACAGGGGACTGGAGACCGATTCTGGATCTCAGCAGACTAAACAAGTCTGTTCAAAGAACAAAGTTTCGGATGGTCACACTACAGTCCATTCTACCCTTTCTGGGTCAGGACAATTGGATGTGCTCCATAGATCTTCAGGATGCATACTATCACATCAAAATGGACAGGCGCTCCAGGAGATTCCTTCGCTTCCAGCTGGGAGCCAGTCACTACCAGTTCAGAGCTCTGCCCTTTGGTCTCACCACAGCCCCCAGGGTGTTCAAATGTATGGCAGTGGTCACGGCTCACCTGAGATGTCAAGGATTCCAGGTGTTTCCATATCTAGACGACTGGCTCCTCACTGCTACTTCTGCAAGCCAGGGACTACACAATCACAATTTGCTTCCAGCTAGGCATTACAATAAACTTCGAAAAATCTGCCTTGTTGCCCTGTCAATCTATCACCTATATAGGAGCAGACTTAGACACAAGGAACATGTCCGCAAGGCTTCTGTCAGACAGGGTATCGTTAATTCGCCAGCAAGTACAAATTCTAATGCAGAGCAAAAGGATCCAAGTCAGATTCGTCCTCCAAACTCTGGATTCCATGGCAGCGGCAATTCTCCTAATCCCTCTGGCCCGCTTTCACATGAGAATCCTTCAGTGGCTTCTGTTCACACAGTGGGCTTTCCAACAGCTTCCTATGTCTCACATGATTATGATTACAGAAGCGTGCAAAAGGCACCTTTCCTGGTGGATGGTCTCCCCACTAGTGTCTCAGGGCAGACCCTTCATTCAGCCCCCTCCGGTTGCCACAGTGACCACAGATGCCTCCCTGATAGGGTGGGGGGGGGGGCATTATCAGGGCAGGACAGTCCAAGGCACTTGGCAGCCTCACGAGTACCATCTGCATATAAACGTCTTAGAAATGAGAGCTGTGCTCTTAGCGTTGCAAGCTCTTCAGGACACTCTTCCTTCTGGGACCACTGCAATTCTAACGGACAACATGTCACTGGTGTGGTGCATCAGCAAATAGGGCGGAACCAGGTCCTACCCCCTATGTCGAGAAGCACTCAGACTCTGGCAGTGGGCGATCTCCTTCCAACGATTTCTGATTGCAATGCACATCCCTGAGAGGTCCAACGTCATAGCGGACAGGCTCAGCAGAGCTGTTCTCATACCTCACGAGTGGTCTCTGAACCAGGTAGTTGCGGATCTGATCTTCCGCAAATGGGGACAGCCTTGCTGCAACCTTTTTGCCACCCCCGTCAACAGCAAATGCAGCAACTACTTCTCCCCCTTCCTGGTCATTCTCCCAGAGATGCTCTAGTCCACGATTGGCCTCAGGGACTTCTTTATGCCTTCCCTCCGTTTCCCCTGATACCGAAACTCTTACAGAAAGCAATGTCGTTGGGTTGCAGAATGATCCTCATTGCCCCCTATTGGCCTCGACAGATATGGTTTCCATTCCTACACCATTACCTTCTCGAGCAGCCTTGGACTCTGGATCCGATTCCAGACCTACTAATTCATCAATCAGGGGGGCTGCATCAATCCCTTCAAACACTCCAGCTCACAGCTTGGTTGCTCCACTTACAACATTAGCCAGGCTTCCCAGCATTTCCCTGGCTGTACGTGAAATTATTGTCTCCTCTCACAAGTCTGCCACTAGAAGGACTTATGCTAGCAAATGGAAACATTTTTCTTGTTGGGTAGAGGCTAGGAACATAGATCCCTTTTCAGCCCTAGTCCACGAAATCTTGGAGTTCTTAGCAGAACTTTTTCATTCTGGGTCCGCTCCTGCTTCAATCAGGGTTCAGTTAGCGGCCATCTCAAACTTTCATGCTGGGTTGTCTAATGCAAACAGTATGTCTCATAAGCTATGTAAAGCTTTTCTAAGAGGTACTACTCTCCTTAGACCCCCAGTGAGAAATCCCCCTCCTCCTTGGGACCTTAACTTGGTAGTAACCTCCTTAGTTATGCCCCCTTTTGAACCTGCAACGTCCTGCTCCATTAAGTTCCTATACTGGGAAACTCTCTTTCTGGTAGCTATTACTTCAGCCAGACGTGTCTCTGAACTTCAGGCACTGTGTGTCTGTCCTCCATACTTAGTTTTTCATAAGGACAGGGTTGCTCTGAGGACTAATCCCTCTTTCCTTCCTAAAGTCTGCTCAGAAAATAATTTAATCCAGTCTATAGACCTACCTGTGTTCTTTCCTAACCACACCAACAAGGCACAATACAAATTACATCAATTGGATGTTCATAGACAATTGCGTTTTTACCTGCATAGGACAAAAGATATAAGGAAGTCAGACCAACTATTCCTTTCCTATGCTCTGGGCAAACAAGATCTCCCAGTTTCCAAAGTGACCTTATCCAGATGGTTGTCTCACATTATTACTTTCATCTATCAACTGAGAAACAAAGAGTTATCTATCAAACCGAAAGGTCATTCTGCTAGGGCTTTGGCCTCCTCTGTAGCCTTCCAGTCTAGGTTGCCCATGGACTCTATCTGTGCAGCTGCTACGTGGGCAAACCCTCATACCTTTATTTCTCATTACAGGCTAGATGTAGTCTCCAGGAGCAGAGCTAACTTTGGTTCCACTGTTCTGAAAAGTCTGTTCCAATGAGCCACCCAGGATTGTAGGTGCTAGGGACGCTGTCCCAACCAACAAGAACGAAGGCGAGATAGACAACTTAACATAAATAAGTTATGTACCTACCATAACGTTCCATGTTAGTTGTCTTCATCTCGCCTTCTTTCCTGCGTCCCACCCTCCATCCCCCTATCCTATTGGACCGAGAGGAGTTCAAGTTTCACTGGCTGAGTGTTTTCTGGTTGTTTCCTCTACGGACTTAGTGCGACAGGTGTGCTCAACATTTTGTTTGGAGAAGTTCATTCTCTAGCTATGGCTAGGGTTAGCTTTTTCAAACGAGATCTGGGTAGCTAGCGCTAGGCATCATGGGATAAGGGGTAGCCTCGAGCCAGTAAACAGCTCTCGAGCTATAGAAGATGGCCGAGTCAGAGCTGGGGATCGGCTCCGATCCCAACCAGCAAGAAAGAAGGCGAGATGAAGACAACTAACATGGTACGTTATGGTAGGTACATAACTTCTTTTTGTTTTCCCATCAAGATCACAGATTTGGTACCCAAACTAGAATAGATAAAATATTTGCTGCCCATGACTTACACTCTAAAGTCATTAATTTCTCAATCACTCCCTGCCCCTTTTCAGACCAAAATTCGTTAATACTAAAACTTCAAAGTGGGTGCAAACCATTAATCTTTAACTCCAGAATTCCAGCATATATAACTAAAATTAAAGAGTTCAAACCCTAGCTATTATCTGAATTACAGTTCTTAGATATTAATTATACAACAGAGATAAAATAATTATTTGGGATTCATTAAAAGCTTACATATATGGTACAGCCCTAACTTGGTATAAAAAAATCAGAGAATGGGATTCTGAATTATTAGAGCTACAATCCAAACCTGTGTCAGTAAAAGCTGAAAAAAATCAAAATCATTTGGTGATGAAAAAGAAAGTAGAAATATTGAGCAATAAATACAATGAAATTCTAACACACAAAATTTGTTTAGCTTTAGAAAAACTAAAAATTAATACTTTGGCCACTTCCCCAAATATCTACATAATTTGTCCACAAGAATCAAAATACAATCAAAAGCTAATAACATTAAAAGTATTTTCCATGAAAAGAAAGGGAAAATTGTCTCGGATATAGGTGACATTCTTGTTGCCTATAGAAATCACTATATGGAACATTTCCAAAAAGAAAATATACTTATTGATCAATTAAATCTAGATGAAAAATGTTCTAATATAAAAAAATACCAGAAAAATTAAAACTAGATCTGCAAGCACCCGTATCCTACAAAGAAATTACAGATACAATAAAAGAGGGTAAAATAATAAAGCTCCTGGTATAGATGGCATAATTATGGAAATATATAAACTTTTCCTTCAAAAATACTATCCCTCTTCCATAAAACACTATTAGAAATTCAGTCACAAGCTTTAATACCACCCTCTTGGTTAATCTTTTTTAATCACACCAGTCCTAAAAGAAAACAAATCCCCAAACCTCTGTACCTCATATAGACCTATATCATTATTAAATAATGACTATAAGATATTTGTGAATATTAAATGACAGAATGAAAATACCACTATCCAAAACAATAAATAATGATAAAACTGGATATATATGTATCATAGACACACACATGATAATATTAAATGGATAATTTCTCTTATAGATTATGTTAAAAAAGAAAATAAAGAAACACTCATAATTGGCTTATATAGAGAGAGAGCCTTTGATTCCCTACATTGGGACTATTTATTCAAAATCCTAAAGCTATTCGAATTTTCTGCATCCTTTGTTCATCTCCTAAAGAACATGTATACAAATAATTTAGCGTATGTCATGTTAGGTCCTTTTACCTCTGAATCTATTCATATAACAAAAGGCACTAAACAAGGATGTCCCATGTCACCAATTCTATTTGCTCTGGCTATTGAAATATTGGCAGATTCAGTTCGTAACAATATAAAAATCAAAGGAATAGATGTTTATGAACAATACATTTCTAAAGTGATGGTATTTAATGATATATTCCTAACATTAATATAAAAGAGACATTAGAAGAATTAGATATATTAATTGACAAATTTAACATGACTTTAGGACTCCATGTCAGTAAATCAAAATTTTTATTTTTAAATAAAAAAAAAAAAGAACTGCAGACTAAGGGGGATCATCTACCTTAAAATATCTAGGAATTGAGTTATGCAAGGATAATAATTAATTAGTCTCAAAAAACTACAATAATGTCATCAATACAATTAAAATCTCTGTGGAAAAATGGAACAAAATAATATTAACATTTGAAGATAGACTACAGTTAATAAAAGTGGTTTTACTGCCCAAGATCTTGTATATAACCTTGGCAATACAACTGTTACCAGAAAGGAATATACTTAAAGAAATAAATTCATGCCTAGTAAAATTTTTATGGTTTCCCAAAAGAAACAGAATTGCTTTAATACATCATATCAGACCATGGAAACAGGGAGGATTAAACTTTTCTGATATAGAAACGCATCAGTATCTAAAACAATCTCAGATTGGATAAGTCCAAATTACTGTGCAAATTGGAAAGAATTACTAACCGTAATATCAATAAACAATGTGTCATGGCACAAATGCATTAGTATGCAATATAACATAACTAAACCCACTAAAACTTGTATGATTTATTATTACTTTGACTCATTTAGGAAAATTATTAATGCAAATATAGATTTAAAAATCTGGTTTGATCTTTTAACACCATTCATAGTCACAAAGAACTTTCCACATAAAATATATAGAGAAATTATTAATTCCTGGGAACAGAAAGGATTTGTTTGTTGGCTCCAATGTATGAAAGAACTAAAAGTTTTAGATATGCAAGTAATAAAAACAACATACAAAATTCTACAACAGGACTGGCTAACTTTACAGAGTATTCTGTCATATTCGCAAGATTTAAGTAAAATAATTAACCATTCTTCATTTATAGAAATACCTAAATTTATGAAATATATATATGAAATCATATATAATGACTTTGACATGGGAAACAGTATTTCAAAATTTTACAAAATATTGATAAACTGTAAAACAACACCCAAAACCTCATATTGGAAATGCATTACAAAAGGACACTCAATACAGTTAACTAAAGATATTAAAACAAATTATCTTATCAATAAAATATACATCCTTTTCACAATACTGGAAAGTTTTTCATTGGAAGTGGTTGCACAGAGCATTCTTTACCCCAGACATAATCTGTAAAATTAGTTCTTCCATAAAAGGATCATGTTGGAGATGTGAGCAAGTACACAATGCAGATTGAAACCACATTTGCTTTGTGTTAAAAGTAAGCCATTTTGGAATGGTATTAATAACTTTCTACAAGTTTTATTTAGTGAATCATTTTATTTAACTAAAACTCTTGTATTAAATGTGAACGAAGGTCCTCATTTAAATAGGTCAAACATGTATCTAGTATGGACTACACTTGCAATTTCAAGGAAGTGTCTAACAAGAAGATGGAATACAAACAGTGCCAACTTTGGAAGACTTCTACAGCCTACTGAAGACCGCAGCATTATTGGAAATTAAAATTAAAGAAATAAGAATTTATCCAAAGCCATTTATTAACAACCCTTGGGGAGAAGTCTTATTGTTGTTTGACACTTCACAATAATAGATCAGACACTCTGATAACGGGTTGGACATACTTATAAAGTAACTGTATACATTAAGATCTGTTATAGTGTCGGGCTAATGTAGATAGTGTACATAGTTATTTAAGATGTTGTGTATAAGTACTATGGAATACATTCAAATGTATTTGAAAGATAAAAGAAAATTTTGAGAAAGAAAAAAAAAAAATCAGATAAATGAAACACTAGTAGATGCAAGTAAACACTGGCCAGCAACACTAGCGACTCAGAGTGAAAAGAAATAGTCATGTACCAGTTAACTGTCATGGCCTTTGCCAACGTTTCATATTCTGCTCAGACAGAAATCCTCAGGTAGACAAAGCATTGCAGCCTATTTGCTAACAACTTCCCAAATAACCTTAGTCAGAAGTATGGAGTGCAAATAATATAGATAAAATACTTGCCAGTAGAGAGATTTGAACCAGAAAACACTTTAAAGAATTGTTGTTGAAGCAGATGCTTAATGACCGTTATTGGAATCCCGCAAAAGCCTTCCACTTCATGACTTTAACTATTTTATTGAAACTAAGCATAGTAAAAGAACTTAAAACAATGCCTTTGACCTGTTTAACAAGTGTTGTATTCCAGACATCGTTTGGAAATGACCTAACACCATTACGGAAACAAACTTACCAAAAAAGGATGCTTATGTCAAAAAACTATTTTGCTAATCTACAGTGTACCAAAAAGAATCCTAAAATTTTGGCATTCCGTCAGTACATTAATACACCCTGGTAAACAGCCTTGTCTGCAATCATATGGAACCTCTACAGGTTGCAAAATGAGCACCCATTTTAGACAGGCAGCCACGTCTATAATGTAGCACCTTGAAAATGCAAATGATATAATTAACAACATAGGGTTTTTTAGCTTGTACCATTTCTGCAATGCAGAAGTTCAAATCTGTTAAAAAACTTTAAAACTGATATCATTAGCACCAGATAATCTAATGTCCACAATATCTTTGCACAAAATCAGCAAACTGTTGTATAACACTGTAGGGTTGTCACCTTTTCAGCATCCAGAGTGGGACATGAGATGACATTACTGAGGGCATGGTCACCCAGGATATGGCTAGGCATGTGACAGCCTAGAGATTCCAGAAGAGCAGAGACATTTGCAAAGTCTATATTTGGTCTGTACCTACTAAACTACTTTTTTTGAAAATTATTATAACCTTCTTTGTCTCTTCTTCATTTTTTTAACTTCACAGTGCTTATTCTCAAATGCAGTTGCTGCTCCTTGACTTTCTCCAAGTAATCCTTTCTACCAAGAATTGCTTGAGATATGTTTTAATCCATGTAAAATTTAAGACCATTATCTCAGACATTCATTGGTGTGTCAGTTGGCTTCCCCACTTTACAGAAGATAGTTGCTGAGAGCAAATCTGCACTATCCTTTTTGTACTTAAGCATTGTTCTAAAACAAAGGTCCTACATTGTGAGTCGTGGGAGGTACACCAGGGTGCATCGTGGGTATGGAGTAACTTGTTTTGGTTTATGCCTACATCTACCAGGTTGAAAGTGTCTAGCCAGAATAGAGTTTCCACGTGATGTGCAATGTTGGAGTTTCTCCAAAGTGGGAATGTAGAAAAGTGCTTGTCAGGTTGCTCAGTGAGATAAGCTGAGTATGATTTATTTGTGTGTGAATTTATTTATTTACTTCCATTTTTCAACTGGAGAATTAACTGGGCAGAGCTCACTTCCGTTGTGGGTCCAGTAAAAAAGCTGCAATTTTATTAGAAAATATTTAAACCAGTAGACGATACAAATAGTACCTTCACAATCCATTCCTATAACAATTAGTGAATATCTGTAAAATATAAATTGGTAATGCAAATTCAGCACATCATTTTCATGTGTACATGTATACACAGCTTAGTTTAAGCCATCTGTGACATTAGAAGAGTTATTGCAAAATACAGTGTTCTGTGGTTCTGCTCTTCATTGACCAGTAGATTGTGTTTTGCAGATGTTGACATTATTTCATGAAAGCTGCCATAAAACGGTTGCCTTGATGAAAACCTTACCACAAAAGACATTGAACAGTATAAAACGATTATGAAGAAGAGCAAAAATATTTTTATTCTAATTGCAAAGCACTATAGAAAATAAATGTAATTCTCATTAAACATTTCAGACTTGATTAGCTTTAACTACTGCAGATTTTCTCCATAAAGATCATCCAGGGTAAAAATTTGAAATACCTATGAGTGTTTCATCCTTGCTTCATTGTCATCGGTGTAGCATATTTGATCTTTGACCCAGGAAGCAAGCCACTAGTCAGCCTTTGCCGAAGTTCAGATTTACAGTGTGGATAACTGTTGATTCAGTTCATTCTGGGTGAAAGTTGCAAGAACTATGGCCATAATTTAAATTCTGAATTGCCAAGAAAAATCCAGAAGTGAATGTGACTTTTTCTCAGCAATTCAGAGATTTGGCAAAAGTGGCACTTTTTGTCTCCCATGGCTTCCTGGTGTGGGCAATGGGATTGTTAGATCCAAGAAGTGAGTGTCATGCTGATAGCAGGACTGGTGGCAGCCTTAGCCTATATTTATGCGTATAGCTGTAAAGTGAACTATAACAGAAAACTATGTCCCTACCACCTGAAAGCACTCATGTAGTCCATTACATAAAGATTTTACTGCAACTGATGACTTAAAATCATAGACCAATCACAGTGCTATCACTTGCTGCAAAAAACTAAAAATATTTTTACAGTTAAATTCTTGAGCATGAATTGAAAAAAAAACTTGCCTTTTAGTACATAACATGGTTTCCATTTCTACCATAATTGTTCTTTTTATTTCAGTCAAGACCGTATGCTGCACCCCCCTTTTTTGATTTATCAAAAGCTTTTGATACGGTCTTAAACTCCTACTACACAGATTAAATATAGGTTCATAGGTGTTTACTAGGCTAATGACCAAAAAGGCCTTTTTAAGCCTAGCCATGCATCCCAAATCTCTTACAAGGTCTGGTACACTTGATAGGTGTAAGCAGAGGCTTGGGAGATGAAACTTTTACAAGCAGGGGCCTGGGAGATGAACGATTTACAGGTTGGATAAGTCCATTAGAGGCATAGTTGCCAAGCCAGGGATGAATTTCTTGTTCCAGATTCAGTTGTCCAAGTTGCACTTGAATTGGCTTAGGAAGGAACTCTGCTTCACATGCATGGGGAGCCTGTTCTAGAGATGGGGCAGTCTCTGGGATACATACCTGTCTCTCAAGCAGGTCCTAGTTATGTCCCAGTCAAGGGGTGAGTGGGTCATTTTGGTGCTGCTTATTTTGTAGATATCAGAGTGGGGTCTGACAGTAGGCTGTATGCCAGACATAGATCTCCCCTCAACAGCCTGTAGGAAACAGAACACATTGATATGGCCTTGAGGTGGTCTCCATAGGACATTTTACTTATGCCCTGTATTCTTTTTGTGAGGAACCTCTGGCAGTTCCATTTGTTGGATATGCCTGGTTAGGTACGTACCAAAGGGTGCATTGTACTCAATGATACGTCTGATGAATGCCAAATTCAATGGAACAATGACTTCATTGGACCCAGCTGCCATACCTTTGTTTATAATTTGCACAACATAGAATGATTTCCTCACTGCTGTAGACACATGATGGTCAAAGGATGGATTACTTTTTGTGTGTCCCTAAGTCCCTGACTTCTGGTCAACTCAAAGCTAAGAGGTGTGTTGTCAATATGGTAGCTATCAGGGGTGGATGACTTCCCAAAGAATACTCTTTTACATTTCTTGGCATTTAGTTTTAGTCCATGGCTCTAACACCAGTTGTTTGTCTGTGTCAGCTGTTCTGGAGAACATTTGTGTCGGTGTGGGATTCACTGACCGCTCCTAATTTGCAATCATATTTAGTCAGCCAGAGACCACTGATATTGGCCTTAACTTCAGAAAAGTAAATGCCAAAAAGGAGCGGTCCAAGGATAGATCCCTGAAGAACTCCACTTGTGACTGGCCTCTTTCTGGAGGTGGACTCCCCAATTCTAACTTCTTGTGTCCTGTCTTGTGAGCCAGTTGGCTATCCACTGGGTGACATATGGGTTTGTAGCAACCTCTTGAGTTGCCAACAGTACCCGAGTGGGGTATTGTGTTAAATGTCTTGGCCAGGTCAAGGTAGACAGTGTGAACCATGTAAACTATAAAAAGCTGCAATAGTGTAGTGGTCAGAGCATTCGCTTTGCGAGCATTCATGTCCAGTTCGATTCTCACTGTAGTAAATTCCATTTTTTGTTTGGGAGGGTGGCCTAATGGTTAAGGTGTTTGCCTTGCAAGCACAAGGTACAGGGTTTGAGTCTCACAAAGGGTAACTGGCTAGGCTTAAAATGGCTCGCAAGGGCAGTTAGCGTAGTACTAACCTATGAACTCATTAAAACTCATCCATTGTTTTGATGACCTCAAAGAAGTCCACCAGGTTGAGTAGGCATGACCTGCCCTTGATCAAACCAGACTGGGTTGGGTCCATTGTCTGGAGGTTTGCTATATCAGTATTGATCTTTTCCAATATGATTCTTTCCATAGCTTTGCATATAAGACTAGTGAGACTTATGGGTCTGTAGATGACCCAGTTTTGTGCAGAGAGATGACTGTGGCTGATGTTCTTTGTATTTCACTGCTGCAGTCCTAACCGTTGGGGTTATCCATGCGGTGGTAGCCCTCAAGTCGGTCCGAATACCAGAGTCAAGGTTTTGTGCATCGGCTGCTGTCGCATGCTGGGTGACGTCGGGTCGTCTGAGCTGCAAAGGAGAGCAGGCGACGCCATTACCTCAGTCTTTCTTGCTGTGGAGCCTGTAGCAGAAACAATTTGCAGCATTGCCGGTCAGCTGTTTCCAGATTTCGAACTTCAGCAGAAAATGTCTAAAGCTAACTACCCCGTTGGGGATGCTTCCTTTTTCTTGCACTAACCGATGTCCGAAAAAGTCAGTATCTGTCTCGCCTGTGGAAAGCAAATACCACAGTGAGACATCCATTCTTAGTGCGTCACTTGCTTCGGCCCAGATCACTACGTACCCCGCTATTGGTTCTGTGTCCTCTTTAACGCTAGAACTATCTGACGTGGAGCTCTGTTTGTAGTCAGTTATTTTCATCTGCCATCTTCTATTACCAATGTGGCATCTGTCAGTCAGCAAACTACAGATCTTCTGAAAAAATGTAAAGATAAGGACAGAGACAGATCGCATAAGGCCAAGCCTTCTGACGACACCACCGCTAAACGTGTCAGTTCTTTGGAATTCAGTGAGGTGCTTTCGCAGCCCCTGATGCCAGACTCGATTACTTTGCAGGCATCTACTGAGACCCTTTCAGAGTCCTGTATGCCGCAGATGTCTGCATCGTCTAACAAGCCTTTGGCTGTATCTGCCTCTGTTGGGTCCGGAGCTGCTAAGCAGGCACCAGCTTCCGAGGATACTGCTTGCACTTAAATTTCACTTCAAGGCCTTCGCCTTAACATCCAACTAACACACCGACAGCACCGAGGGATACACTTCAGGCCAGACTTAGGGCTAGTCCAAAGAACACAGCAAAAAGTCTCCATTCCACTACTTCTCCCCCTTCTCAAACTAGAATGTTTAAAATGGCAGAGGATCTCATCACTTTCATCCGGGGTCATCAGACCACTCCAGTGAAAAAGGAGAAGTGATCCTTCTCCAGACATCCAATCAGGTTTAGACTCAGAGGGATCTGACTCTGTTTTTGAAGAGAAAAATCCTCTTGCTAACTATGAAGACTCAGATGCAGAAGAATCTATTCCTTCTGCATCACCTCCGGAGGACTGGGGAAACCCTCCGCACACACTCAGGGAACACCTTCCAGTGGGAATCAATGGATTTCCCTCAATCCAAGAAAAGACTAAGAGAGATTCAAGACCTACCCCAGCATAGGCCTCTGGCCATCCCACCCATCTTGGAGGTGGTAGATGATGTTTACCAAGAATCCAGCCTTACCCCTGACACCTTTACACCTGCCCCCAGAAAGCCTGACAGGTACTACAGGGTACCGAACTCACATAAATTCCCCTACAGAAATCCTATAGCTGATCCAGAGGTGATTACTCAGGGACCTAAGGGAGTTAAGGCTACCTCGGCAAAGAATCCTACTCCCTCAGACAAAGAATCCAGGGCCCTGGACAGATGGGGTAAAAAAGTATATACCTCTGCAACTTTAACTATAAGGGCACTCAACTGTCAGTTCCATATGTTAAAATATCAACAGCACACTTTGGAACTTTTGAAACAAAAAATTTCTGATTTACCAGATTTTGCCAACAATAAAAAGATAGCAGAATTATTGCACTCTTCATCTCAGGTGGCAAAGCAGTCCTTGCACTGTGGATTTGATGCCCTAGAAGCTTCTAGCAGGGCAGCAGTGATAGGATATGTTATCAGAAGACAAGCATGGTTGAATTGAAGGATCAACCTCTCCCTGATCATGTCAAAGCTAAAATCATGGATGCACCTCTTGACAAAGACTGCTTATTCAGACAGAAAACTGAAGAGGTACTTAAAAAGATGGAAGACAAAGCAAAATCGATGCAGACTGTTAAGGATTTTCTTCATGTACAACCACCTAGGTTCAGCAGAAATTTTTCCTCTAAACACTGGTCCTTTCCTGCACCAAACAGGCAGGCACAAGGCAAAACCTGTAGGGACACACCCACCAGGGCTCAAACTCAGGGCCAGCAAAGAACTAAACAGTGGTCCCCCTCAAACACTAGAGCAGGGAGTTCAAAAGCAACCCTGTATGGAAAAAACTCTCAATGACTACCTTTCCCATCTCTGCCTGCCTCCACCACACCAAAAGCTGGGAGGAAGGCTATCTCTATATAGAGAAAATTAGAACTCTATAACAAAAGATCAATGGGTTTTAAAAATTATTCCTCAGGGGTACAAATTCAATTTCCGAGAAATACCACCTCCAAGAGTGTACTCAGACCTGCCTCCAAACCAGTGGGCAGAAGCACTAAAACAAGTGCAAAACCTAATAGCCCTATGGGCGGTAGAACCTGTACCTCCAGAACAAGTTGCAAAAGGATTCTATTCCAGACTATTATTTGTTCCCAGGAAAGAGGGGACTCTGCATCCCATCCTGGACCTATCCTTTCCCAATACCTTCCTGGTAATCCCAAAATTCTAAATGCTTACCTTACAACAGCTTCTACCAGTGCTGCCAAACAAAGCTTGAAGGGTCACAGACTTAAAAGATGCTTACCTGCACATCCCAATAAGGGAATCATACAGAAAATTCCTGCATTTCAGAGCAGGATCATTAAACTTTCAATTCTCTGCTTTGCCCTTTGGCTTATCTGCTGCTCCCAGGTTGTTCACCAAATGTCTAGCTCCTGTCATTGCCTTTTGCAGGCAAAACAATGTACAGATTTACCTTTACCTGGAAGACTGTCTCATCCAGGCAGACTGCAAGGAACTGCTCCTGCAGCACCTCTCATTTGTAAAAACCCTACTCACCTCTCGAGGGTTCACTATCAACGAAAGGAAATCGAAACAGACACCTACCAGGAAAATCATATTTCTGGGAGCCTTACTGGACACAGAACAGCAAATGGCCTTTCTGTCCCTAGAAAAACAAAATTTCCCACCAAAATACTTCACTACTCTAGCCTCCCAAACCCAGCTTTCTGCCAGGAAATTCCTGCAAGCTCTAGGGTACATGGCCTCATGCATCCTCCTGGTACCTCTGGCCAGACTGCACATGAGGAAAATTCAGTGGTACCTAAAGAACCTATGGTGTCAACACACAACTTCTGGACACCTCCCTGCCTGTGATCCCTTGCATAAGATTCAAGTTCCTCTGGTGGGCCCAGGCCTGTGCACTGAACAAGGGACGTCCATTCACCCTCCATCCTTCAGACCAGACCATAACTACAGATGTTTAGGACATAGCCTGGGGTGCTCACCTAGAAGGCAGATGCGCCCAAGGTCTCTGGAATGCACAATTACTACCCTTGCACATCAACCAAAAGGAAATGATAGCAGTGCAAAACTCTCTGGCATCCTTCAAATCCTACCTCAAACCAGGAGTTCTTCTCATAAAAACAGAGAATACCGCAGTCATGTGGTACATCAACAAACAGGGAGGGACTCGATCTTACCCCCTGGGCAGACTGCTCTTGAACCTGTGGCTAGCAGCCTCATCCATGGGACTACATCTTATAGCCCAGTGGTGGTGCTGTGGTTGCATTGTCGACTCACAGTTAGACGTTGCACGTTCGATTCTCAGTTAGAGCGTCTTCTGTGTGTCAATATGCGTGAATGGGCATTCCTTCGTTGAAGGTTGTGCGTTAGGCCCGGCAAGTCAGCACGTAAAAATCTACTGCCAATCATTAGCGGGCAGGAGTTCCGCTGTGGTGACCCCTAACCGGGAAAAGCCAAAAGAAGACCTACCGGGCATCAACAACACCCTAGCAGACCATCTAAGCAGAAACCTGCTGGACCCACACGAATGGCAAATCCACAGAGACATTTTTCTGCAAATTACTCGCAAATGGGGGACCCCCCAGGTGGACCTATTTCCCTCTCATTTAAATCAAGTACGGAAATTCTACACCTGGGAGAACCATCACCTGGCCTGTAAGGTCGATGCCCTGACCTTCTCTTAGAATACCCTCTTTATGTATGCATTCCCACCTCTTCCTGTCATTCCAAAAGTATTAATCAAGATAAGGGAGGAAAAACCCAAGAGCAATGCTCATTGCCCTAGATTGGCCCAGACAGCATTGCTACCCACTGCTGTGCAGCCTATCTCACCAGCCCCCCCCTGGCAGCTACCTCTGATACCTCACCTGCTGTCCTGAGGGGGGGACAATGCTGCACCCAGACCTTCAGACACTCAAGCTCTCAGCATGGCTTATTCTACCATGACCAACAAGGAATCTTTGCTAAGTAAGCAAGTCCTTGACATCATCACAGAAGCCAGACGGGCCAGCACCAGAAAAGCTTTATGCTGGAAAATGGAAAAGATTCAGCTCCTGGAGCCAGTCCAAGGGGGCAGACGTACATCTGCCCTCCATTCCTCTTCTTCTAAATTAGCTTGCTGAGCTTCTTAATAAGGGTTTCTCCTTCTCCTCCATAAAGATCCATGCCTTTGCCATCTCGGAACACTTTGATACAGAACAGCCATTGTTCTCCCACCTTCTTATCAAATAATTCCTTAGAGCAGCCTCTAATATCAGGTCCCCCAGAAGACTGCCCACCCCTGTCTGGACCTGAACTATGTTTTAGAAAAGCTTACTCTGCCTCCCTTCAAGCCTGCAGCATCCTCAGAATTTAAGTACCTCTCTTGGAAGAATGCCTTTCTCCTGGCTATTACTTCAGCCAGGCGAGTGTCAGAGCTTCAAGGTTTAATGGCCATTGAGCCGTTTATCATCTTCCATGCAGACAGGGTCTCCCTGAGAACCAATCCCTCCTTCATGCCATAGGTGGTTTTGGATGTTACCCTCAACCAGTCCATCCACCTGCCCACCTTCTTCCCTAACCCGCAGAACAAGGGTGAAGGATACTGCATTCTTTGGATGTGCACAGACCACTCAGATTTTATCTGGATCGTGCAGAGACATTCAGGAAAACTTACCAGCTCTTGGTCAGCTTTAAAATGGGGGCAAAGGGGAAACCAATATCCAAACAGTCCATTTCCAAATGGATAGCACATTGCATCCAATTTTGCTACTTCTTGCATGGAAAACCACCCGCTAGGACCATCAGTACCCATTCCACTAGGGCAACCTCTACTTCCACAGCATTCCTTAGAGGGGTTCCCACCAAGGACATCCTGGAAGCTGCCACATGGACTTCTGTCCACACCTTTACCAAACATTACCATCTGAATCTATTTTCAAAAGCTAGGGCTGGGTTTGCCTCTGCAATTCTGCAGGGCATGCTCACCCAATCTTCATAGGTTCATAGGTAGGTACTAGGCTATCGGCTCTAGGGCCTATACAAGCCTAGCCAAAAAAGTACCCTGGCTTTCGCCACCCAAGAAAATTATTTTCATGTGCTCCTGTTGAGCAGAGCCATAGAAGTGATCCCCGGGGTGAAATTCCTATTTCCCATCCAATCATCAAGATTTTTCTTGAAGAGTGCTAATGAGGAGCTTTGTTTGATATAGATAGGTAGTTTGTTCCAGAGTATGGGAAGTCTCTGTGACAGGAATCTATCCCTCCAGCATGTTCTGTTTATTGTGGTGACAAGGATTAGGTCCCTAGAGCATGTAGCTCAGAGGGATTGTGATTTCTTTAAGTGGAACATGTCCAACAGCTCTGGGTTTGACATAGCTTTGTATGTTAAGCAGAGATCGCCTCTGAGTAGGCAATATACGATGGAGTAAAGCTGGAGTTTTTTGAGATAGTCTGAGTAGGGCATCTTTTTGAGGCTGGTAATCCTATTTTTGAGGTACTTCTGTGGCTTTTCCAGTTCTTGTAGATGTCTTGTGAGGTACATACCAAAAGGGGGCTTTGAACTCTATAATGGGTCTAATGAGTGACAGGTAGAGGGGAACAATGACCTCTTTTTTCCTGGATGAGAAAACTTTTGTGATGAGGTGTGTCACGTAGAAGGATTTCCTGACTACTGTTGTGAAGGGATTATCAAAGGAGAGATTACTGTCCACATGTGTCCCAAGGTCTCTTATCACACTTTTGCTGTTAAGTTAAGCCAGGACTGAACCCTGTGGTACTCCAATTGCCACTGATCTGAAGTCGGATTTGGAGTCTGATACTTTCACAGAGTGGGTTCTGTCAGTGAGCTAGTTTGCAACCTATCTTTTGACTTGGGGATTTATACCTAGTTTAGTGAGTTTATCTATAATTCCAGAGAGGGGGATGGGAGGGTGGCCTAATGGTTAAGGTGTTTGCCTTGCAAACACAAGGTGCAGGGTTTGAGTCTCACAAGGGACAACTGGCTAGGCTTAAAATGGCTCGCAAGGGCAATTAGCTTAGTACTAATCTATGAACCTATGAAGTACACTACCACCAATGTAGTAGCTCATGGGTACAGAGTTTTTACCAAAGGGAATGACAATGCAATTTTTGGCATTGAGCTTGAGGCCATGGCTTTGACACCAGGCATCTGTCTCAGTGAGGCCCTTTTGTAGGATGTCCACATTGTTAGGAGTTTCAGTTAGGCTCCTAGCTTGCAGTGATCTGCAAACTTTGTTAGCCAAAGACTTTCTGTGTTAGCCTGTACTTTTGAAAAGTAGATACCAAACATAAGAGGAGCCAGGACTGAACCCTGTGGTACTCCAATTGCCACTGATCTGAAGTCGGATTTGGAGTCTGATACTTTCACAGAGTGGGTTCTGTCAGTGAGCTAGTTGGCAACCTGTCTTTTGACTTGGGGATTTATACCTAGTTTAGTGAGTTTATCTATAATTCCAGAGAGGGGGATGGTGTCAAAAGCCTTGGCGAGATCTAGATAGGCTGTGTGAACCACCTTACCCTCATCTACAGCTTTGTTGACTGCTTCAAAGAAGTCAATCAGGTTTAGGAGACATGATCTGCCTTTTACAAACCCGAACTGGGTGGGGTCCAGAGTTTGGAGATTACCAATGTCTTTGTTTATAAGTTCAATGATGATACATTCCATGGCCTTGCAGACCAGGCTCGTTAGGCTAATGGGGCGGTAGTTCCCGGGGTCTGTGGTGGCTCTCATAGGTTCATAGGTTTAAGTTTCTGTCAACATTCCACCCTTCTCCTCAGCTTTGGGAATCTTCCCAATGGTTAGGACTGCAGCAGTGAAACTCAAAGAAAATAGTACGGTTATGTATACTTACCATAAATGTAGATGTTCGAGTATATTCACTGCTGCAGTCAGGCTTTCCCTCCCTCCTCTCCCCTGATATCTGCTCTCATTAGAGACATATTTCTTTGGGGGTCTCTTACCCCAGGACTACTAATAATTATTAAAATTATACTTCTTTGGTTGGTTAAGGCAAGAAAAACTGAGGTAATGGCGTTGCCTGCTCCCCTTTATAGCTCGGATGACCTGACGTCATCCAGCATGCAACAGCAGCCAACACACAAAACCTTGACTCTGGTATTTGGACCAACTGAGGGCTACCACAGCATGGATAACCGCAATGGTTAGGACTGCAGCAGTGAATACACTCTAACATCTACATTTATGGTAAGTGTACACAACTATACTTTCTCCATTCATGAAGCACAAAGCCTGTTTAGAGGCTGCATTTAAATAGCAATCGCAGAAAACCTGATGGTTCATCTTTCATGTTATTTAGAAGGCATCCTGGGATATTGTCTGGGCCCATTGATGCAGTATTCTTGGCCTTAGAGAGAGCATTAAGGACCTGTTCACTAGTTATTGCGGGGGGGGGGGGGGGTTGTATTTGATGGTGTTTCCTGAGAGAAGATTGAGGAGGGAACGAGAATGGTAAAATTGGAGCTGAATTTATCGCCCAGTAGTTTTGCCACATCTTCTGTCTCAGTATAGGTGGCTGCATTTATAATAAGCTCTGTGCACAATTGTGTATTGTGTTTGAGGTTGTAGGCATAGCTAAAGAATACCTTGTGGTTGTCCTCTGCCTGGGAGGCCAAATTTACCTCAAATTTGTCTTTGGTAAACTTTATTTGTCCTCCGAGTTGTTTGTTTAATTTGATGAGAGTGCCTTTATCCTGATGGATGCTGCACCTCCTACTTTTTGACATGACTTTCTTCCTTCTGTTGTCCAGTCTACTGATTTTGTGATTCCACCAGGATGACTTGTTTTTTGAGTTAGTTCTGTACTTCTTTCTGGTGGATACAGATTTCTCTATATTGCTATTAGCATGCTTGTATAGGATTTATGTGAAAAGTTCAGCATAGGCAGCAGTGTTCTCAGGATTTATGTGGGCGTGAAATTTTGCCAGGTTATCACTTAATAGCAGGAAGTTATCCTTAGAGTAGTTCCTGACTATTCCAGGATTAACTGAAGGTCCAGGTTTTATTTTTACTTCAAAGGAGGCCATTTTGTGGTCTGACTTTATCTGGGTGGACATTACACTAGGGGTATGCAGCACTCTCCCATATTAGTGAGAACCACATCCAGTGTGGTTACACCCCTGGTTGGTGTATTGGCAGTCTGGTCCAGGAAGTTTTGTGTCTACAAAATCCAAGAATCTGTGTGCCTGTATGTTTGGTATGGTCTAGGATTGTCTGTTAATAGTCTGGTAATTAAAGTCACCCATGAATTATGGTATTTGGTTGGATGATGAGTGCTTCCAATAAGTTTAAATAGATGGTATGGGTTTCTTGGGTCATAAAGGGGAAGCTATAGCTTGCAAGGAAGTGGTATTGGATTTTGCCTGTGGTAATTTGAGCATGGACTAGTTCATTTGCATTGTCCTGTTTGATTAGCCTTGAGGTATATTTATTTTTTATGTTAATTGAGGCACCTCCACCTTTAGTCTGTGTCTATGTAGTAACTGGTCTAAATGTGTGGAAAGCATTATAACTTTGCACTGTTAGTGAGCTGTCTGCGGCTTTAAACTACATCTCGGTGACTGCACAGACATTAGCATTCTCTAGGGTGATGAGAGCTTCTAGGGAGTGACATTTTTTGTTTAGACTTCCAGCATTGATCAGTAATATCTTTAGATTTTCTTGGTTTTGATTTGTTATATCTGAAGTACTTTCAATTTGGCATTACCTAAAAAAGACAGTATGAGGGAAGACAGTGTTTTAGCTAATATTCAAAAGCTTAGAGGGGAGAGGTGCAGACCATCCCTGGCAAAGCAGCTTGGTCTGTTGGCTATCTCCTTCCATGCTGACAAATATTGCACCCCCTTAGAATGACACCAGAAACTAAGCCAATTATTAAAGTGGTATCATCTTGGAGAAGGTGAAATGCTGCTCAGTGCTAAGCCCACACCCTTCTGGGGGATACATTTTGAGAGCTCCATGATATCTCTCTTCATATAGTTTTGGAAGGTATGTCTCAGGTCATTTACACCCACATGGGTTATGACTGAGTCATACTGGTACTTGTGGTCCAGTGACCTGAGTGCATGCATAATGTGGCAGATCTTAGCCCTTGATAAGGAATTGACCTTGACTTTCTCCTTAGTCAACGTGGTGAGATGGATATCAGTTTGCCTCTTGATGGAGTCTCCAGCGACCATAATGTTAGATTCTGTGGTGCTTGCCTTATGGTCTTAGAACTAGAGAGAGATGTGGCTGTGTGTGTTGATGTGGGCGTTTTGAAAGAGTGCATTTGGGGCTGCTGAGGGTATTTGTTATGTGGACTTCATCAAGGAGATCTTTGGGGTTTAGGAAGGTTACATTAAGTTTCTCTGAATGTGTGGGTCTATATGTCTGCTTTGAATTGTGTGTGATGGGTGCAGCATGTGTATTACTGATAACCTTATTGACATTAGGAGTATTTTTATGTGAGAGCTTTACCTCCAGTGACATTGTGTAAATACATCTCTCACATGCCATGTCAGTTTGCTGGAGAGTTAAATGGTTGTCAGTAAACGTGATGCAACTTCTTCATTGCCTCAGGATGCCCATATCCACCAAACTGGTAACAGAGATAGTGGGAAAGTTCTTTTATTGATTAAACAGCTGGAGTGAGAATATAATGCAGTTCCAGAAGTGTCCGGTTTGCAACTTTTAGGACAGTGCTTGTCACTGCAAACTAGTTGTCCTGCGTGCAACGAGACATTGCTGAAATTTCAATCATGCTTTTACAGGAAGAATGTCACTTAAGGTTTCTGTGTCTATACAAGGCACTGTCAACCACTTGAGGGGAAACTAATAGATAGACCCTGAAAATTTAAGGATGAAGTATTTAGGCAGATAATTTTAAATTGGAAACAAATCAAGCAGTACTTATTGAAAACAAAAATTAACTTGTCAAGAATGATGAAAAGAGGGGAGTTTTGTGAATGGCTACTGCCTGGCTACTACTAGTGCTGGTCTCACCACAGCTTCGCTCTGCTGGGACACAATGTTTCTTTGCTTCTGTCCACCAGAAGCAAATCATTAGCTTCAACCTCAAGTTGAGAAGCAGGCCACAGCCTGTTTGGTGATCCATAGTCTTGTCCTAGATGATGCAAGAGTCTGTAGGCTTGTTGTAGCCTTTTCCTGGTAGATGCCTTGAATAGCAACCAGACCAATCTGGAACGTCAAGTACAGACACTCATTGCCCAACCGGAAACAGTCAGGAATCAATGCACTCTGCTCCTTCTCTCACCAGGAGCAGAAAGTAAGCACAAATTAAAAGATGTCACCTATGAAGCAGTTAATCGGCTCCCCAGTGATCAGCAGTCTCCAGGAAATGATGTCCATGTGCTCTTTCTGTCACCAGGAGAAAATAGAAGCACTAATTCCAAGATGACTACTGACAGGCAGAATGTGGGCTCTCCAAAAATTGGTGGCCTTGTAGTAAATGTTGCAGAATTTAAAGGTAAGCTGGAAAATGGGTTAATATCCTAAGAACTGCAGTGTGCACTAAGCAGTTAAATATGAAAGAAGGGGTAACTTAAGCTTTAGCTGTCTAAGTGGAGAGCCACTAATTTTAAAAGAGCAAGATAGATTAAAAGGGGGTGGACATTTTGTATACTAATTCTATGGAATACCGTGGGGTGTTCATTAAATTTTAAATAGTTGAAGAGGAGCGATATTCACAAAATTATAATTTTGTGCTTTACTCACAAAAGCCAATGAAAAGGGAGAGAGAGGGAGATATCCTGTCAAATTAACACAAAGGGCAGGCAGCTAGTGAGACAGTTGAGTTTAAGAACACAACAGTGCCAGGTGGGGAGGGTGGGAAAAATGTGTGTGTGACTCAAGTTTTAATATGCAATAAAAAGCAGAACACAAGTAAAACACAGTGTAAAGAAAAATCACAATATGCAAAATAGAAGAAAACAGTAAAGTAATACAAAATACAAGAAATCAAAACCAAACTAACCTTTTCCTCACAAAAAGTTGTAGCAGAGTCTGTGAGAGCTTTTCCAGTAAAGCTTTGAAATGTTTTACTTTACCCCTTAAAGCCCAGCAACTTTAGATTAAATCTAAAGTTATGTAGGTCAAAGAACAGTGTGTCCACTGGCAAAATACTTTGGTCAATAAATTTGCACTACAAGGTTCTGTTGTAAGAACATTGCATCTGATGTCAGTCTTCATATAATCCTTGACTGTGGGCTTGGTTCTGAGCCTCAGAACCGACTCTGCCATTATTCCAGCTCACTCCTTCCAAAAACTCTCGAGCTAAGCTCTACCCACAGTGCTCCTCAACAAATTACCCCAGATCTCATTTGCTGCGTCATAGTGCCAGATGCGTTCTCCCCAATCTCTCGAGCATTAGTGTTTTCTGAAAACTGTAAGTTTTTTTCCATATCCTCTTTAATGCCTGTCTATAATTTCTATCTATTTTACCTGCTCCATGTCTAGGTAGTCTTTTGTGTGTGTGTGTGTGAGTTCGTTTTCTCTCCCCTTTTTACCGTTAGGTAGTCTCAAGTACCATTGTTGGTACTATTTCCCTTTTTACCTTCAGGTAACTCTTCATACCATTGATGGTAGTTCCCTTTCCTTCCTTTTTTCCACTCTCCGATGTACAGAAAAAAAAAAAAAAAAAGCTTTTTTTCCACTTTCTTTAGTACAGCTGTGTGTGTGTGTGTGGTGGCTTTGTTTTTTTACAATATGGCCGACAAACCCTTTAAAGATACCTCTGACTTTAAGAGTTGCCAAAAATTTAACAGAAAGATGTCTGAGATGGACACAATCATTTTGTTTAGTGTTTCGGAGTGGTCCATTTACAGGCAGATTGTGTGATCTGTCATGGGTTTAGTTTCAGAACCCTGACAGATCGCAAAAACAAGCTGATCTTAAAAGGCCTGCTTAAATCTGAGTTTGAAAATGCCCTATCTGGTCTCCAGAGCGAAGCCATTTCTTCCTCCTCTTCATCCTCTTCTAAACCTAAAAAGCAGAGCCACTCTGTTCCGACATGTTCCTCGGAACCGCCTCCTAAAATGGTTAAATCCCCCATGGTGCCGGCAGCCTCCTCAGCACCGGTGGACCAAGATACTCGGCCCTCGGTGCTGTCGGCACCGAGCACTCCAGCACCATTATCTTCAGTATCAGTGCATTCAACACTCTCTTTGGTACCATCTGACCCTCACAGAACCGAAGGTCTCTCAAATTGAAATTTTGCCACACTCAACTTATTCTCCATCAGTGGATCCCTTTGCACAGTGTGTCTCCAGTCCTTTTTTTTTTGGAGACACTGTCACCAAGATCTCCATTGGTTTCCTGTGTTCAGTCCACCAAGAGCTTATCAGTCTGATATTATGAGACTGGTGGACCAACTCCTGATGGAGAGGGGATTGCCTCCTTCCATGGTTCCTGGCCTTGTTAGCTCTGGAACCTTACTTTCTTCCACACCTTTGCCTATACCTCCTTCAACTCCAGCTGAGATTCCAGAGCCCCTGGTACCGACCTTCCCGGTTTCGACTGTTTCAATGCAGAGCTCCTTCTCCGACACTGATAGTTGCACTGAGTTCCTCCGGTTTCGGGGCTTCATTGTCCATTTCGAGAGGCAGGGTCTGACTTCGATACTTTCAGAGCCTTACATGCCCCTCCGGGCTTTGGAATATGTAAGCTCCATCCTGGCTTCTATGTCGAAGGTGGCATCCTCAGTGCGGGATGGAACCTCAGTTCCAAAGGAGTCTGTTTTGGTTTCAGGCTGCTGTTTCTCTGGGGGGGGCAACCTTTCAGGCTATGGAGAGGGCCTAGGCCATTGCGGACAAACAGTCTATGCCTTCCTTGTTGGACCAAACATCACGTCCATCCCCTCAACCAAAGCTTCCCCCAGTCTCTACCCTGGGGCAGAGAGCACAAAAGTCTCAGGATCAAATCACTTTGGTTATGTCATCTTCGGATAACTCTCTGGAGCATCCCACCGAAGGGGTACCTTTGATGAAAAAGTGCAAGAGGAAGTACTTGACTCCCCTGAGGAGGTCCTTCATTGAAGATACTGATTTTCATGAAAGGGAAGGTTCCCCTAAGTCACCCCCTGACGATGTTTCCTTCGGGGACATCCTAGAAATCCTTAAACAGAGGGATGGCTGGACTACCCTCCAACCTTCCTCAGAGGAATCAGTATGCCTAGAGGCTTTTCATGCCCAGCCCTCTACCTCTTGTATCTCTCTGCCCGCTGACAATCTTATTAAGCCGTTTGCTCAGTGAGCTTGGAAGATACCTGACTATCGAGCTGATCCCTCAGAGACCTGACAGTATTCTCTCTACCCCAAAAGTTGAGCAACACTGGGCCAAAGGTATTCCTGTAGATGCCATGGTGGTAGTGGCATCCTCCAAGAAGAAATTTGTTGATGAAAGTCCCTACTATCCGTCCACCTAACAAGGAGTGTAAGACAATGGATAGAGTTGGGAATCCCCTATACGCTTCATCAACCTTCGTTCTCAGGTTCTTGAACTATATGGCACATTTTACCAGACTTCAGAGAAAACTGATTAAAGAGCTTTCATATACTCTTTCAGGAGCAGTAGCTGAAGGGTTTTGAGGCAAAGTTGCTTCTCGGCTTGCCACCTTAGAAACTATTTACAATTTGGCCATGAGGCTAATTGCTACTGCTGCCAAGGGGATGACAGGAGAAGCTGGTTCAGGCATAGCCATCAGGAGACACACCTGGATAAGATTATGTGATGTCGCGGAGCCATTTAAGTCTTCTTTCGTCAATGCTCCATTTGACGGATCGTACCTGTTTGGCCCTAAAGTTAAAGACACTCTATCCAGATGTGAGAAAGATGGGAAGACCCTTTCTGCCATGGGCGTATGCTTTTCCACTCCACAATGGCCATATTCCAGGAAACAGAGAAATGGTGGACTATGGTTCAAAAAGACCAAAGGACCTTTACAGGACTCACGTGGCAATGACTTCCCCTGGGGCAGAGGAGGAAGCAGTAATGGAAGGCGCTGTCCAAGAGGCAGAAATGGCCAGCAGAATCAGGGTTCCAGGGACTGAAAGGAGGTCTGATTACCTTCCTCTGGGGGCAGTTAGAGGATGATTATCCATACACTAATCTGCCTGGCTACAACTAACAATGGACAAATGGGTGTAGATGATCATTACCAGAGGTTATAACATTCCTCTGACACAGGAACCAAAGAATCCAAGAAGAATCCCAGACATTCCACCCAGTCACAGCGAGGTAGCAGTCTTAGAAATCCAAACACTGCTTGGCAAGAGAGTCATCCAGGCAGTCCCACCAGACCAGAGAGGATCCGGAATTTGTAAATGATTCTTTTTAGGGCCAAAGAAAACAGGGGACTGGAGACCGATTTTGGACCTCAGTCAGTTGAACAAAGTTCAACAGATCAAATTCCAGATGGTCTCTGTTCAGTATATACTTCCATTCTTGGAAATAAAATGATTGACTGTGGTGAATAGATCTTCAGGATGCATATTACCATATAAAAATTGACAAGTGCTCAGGAAGACTCCTGTGCTTCCAGCTGGGAGCCAGTCACTATCAGTTCAGGGCACTGCCCTTTGATCTCATCAGAGCCGCTAAGGTGTTCACCAAATACGTGGCAGTGGTAACAGTGCATCTCAGAATGCTTGGATTCCGAGTGTTTCCATATCTATATTACTGGCTCCTTACCACTTCCACCAGACGTCCACTCATAAAGGCACAAAATTATACTTTTCTTTGTTCCAGCATAGGAATCTCTATAAACGACCAAAAATCCCATCTAGAAACATCTCAACAGCTGGATTTCATTGCAGCCATGCTCAACGCAGTCACTGGCTTTGCATCACTTCCCCTAGAAAGACTTCAGAAGATTAGATCAAAAGTCAGCCAGATCATTTGCAACAAGAAAGTAACAGCAAGACTCATTCGACAGGCTCTAGGGCAATTGGCAGCCTCTATCACCCTAGTTCCCTTAGCCAGATACCACATTTTATTTATTTGTTGTTTTGTTAACCGTGTTAGTCCACTGGGCTGGTGGCCCATTTTCATTGGAGACCCAAGGAGAAAAGCTCCCCAGTCACATGATGCGAAAGATTATATCAGAAAAAATATATACATATGTCATAACAATAACAAGTTACATTGGAAGTCTAAGAACATAAGTCTAAAAACAATAAGAAAAAAGAGAGAGAAAAAAAGTACAAGTAACATTAATGCCTTGTAGAAATTACTAGAAGTAAACATTTTGTACAGGTACATCATTAAAATTATGAAAGTATAGTTGGTGAGACAAAAATAGAGAAATTGTAAGTGGTGTGCATGGAAGAATGAAGAATAATAGAAGAAACAGACCACATCAAATAAATAACATTTGTGTCAGGTTAGAGTGGAAGGAGAGGTGGGTGGCAGAGTTAGAGCAGAGTGGGGTGAAAAGAAAGAGGAGGATAGAGTGGTAGTGGCCAGGGAATTAAATAGTAAAAAAAAAAAAAAAAGAGTGGGAGTTAAAAGTGGTAGGAAAGTTAAGTGTTAGAGTGCTCTGAGGTGTTGCTATAGATCCACAGGATTACAAGTATATAAAATATAAGGAAGGAATAGTTGGGCTGTAACTCTATGGGGTGGCAAGAGATTAGTTGCAGGAGGGAGAGTTGGCCAGGTAGTTTTTCAGTTCTTTTTTGAAGAGTAGAGAAGATTGGATATGTTGTATGTTAGTTGGGAGTTTGTTCCATTTTTGAGATAATGGAGCATTTATAAAGTAATCTGCCTATAGTTTTGTTAGTCTTGTAGGTGTTAAGTAGTGCCTGTTCAGTACTACTGAGAGATTGTGCAGGTTTGTAAATGGATAGGAGGGTGGACAGGGAGGGACAGTTTTGCAGGTTTGTAAGAAGAGAATGTGCTATTTGTATCTGTGAAAGTTGGAGTAGTTGTGGGAACTCTAGCCATTGTATTTTTTTTAGGGCGATGCAGTGATGGGATTTATAGGGGAGGTTACAGGCAGATCTGGCTATCTGGTTGTAAGTTTGTTCAAGTTTGTTCAAGTTTGGTTAAGAGATTTGCTTGGATGTGTGTGAATATATGGGAAGTGTAGAGTAAGGAGGGGAGGAGATAGGCTTGGACGAATGAGGTCCTAGCGGTATTAGCTAAGAATTTTTTTGTATCTTTATAGTAAGCCTAGTTTTTGATTGGTCTTTTTGATGGACTGTAGGATGTGATGGTCAAATTTCATTTGATTGTCCATTGTAATTCTTAGCAATTTAGTAGTGGAGTCAGCATAAATAGTGGTGCTGCTAGAGAAGAGAGACTGAAGGAAGATTTAAGATGGGATAAAGATTTTTTGAGGAAAAGGATGAGTTTGGTTTGTTTGAGTTGTGGATTAGTTGGTTGTCAGCCAGTGTCCAATCATATTAAGAAAGTCTGTGTGAGAGTGGAGGTCACTGGGATTGTCAGAGAGGTCGATAAGGGTAGAATCATCAGTGTATTGGATTAGTGATGATGAGGTGCAGACAGAGTGAAACTTGTTTGTGAAAATATTAGAGTATGGGGCCAAGGATCGATCCTTGGGGGACACCTGTTTGGATAGGTCAGAAGGGTGAGTAAGAAGTCTGCCTTCTAACATATTGTAATCTATTGTTGAGATAGCTTGTGAACCAGAGGATAGTGGAGGTGGAGAGGTTATAGAGAGGAGTTTAGGGTGGGAGGCAGTATCAAAAGCTTTAGAGAGGTCTTGGAAGGCACATGATGCGAGTTTATTGTCTCTTGCTTCTGCTGCAGTCTGGGTAAAAGAAGAGCTGTGGATGTGCTGTGGTGAGGTCTAAATCCATGCTGAGTGGGGATAAGGAGGTTTTCATGAAGTAAGTGGGTCAGAAGTTGCCTATGAACGCATTTCTCAAGAATCTTTGAGAAAGGGGAGGGGGTGGCTATTGATCGGTTAATGGTAGGTTCGGTGGAGTTACCTCCCTTGTGAAGTGGAATTGTATCGAAGGATTTCCAGATCTCAGGGACAGGATTTTTTGATAGAACAGTTAATAAGAATTGAGATGAGATAAGCTGTAGAGTTGGCAGCAAGTTTAAGAAGTTGTGGGGGTAGGTTGTCAAAAGAGGGTGAACATGGTTTGAGTTTCAGCAGAAGGGATTTCAAATAGGCAGCGGAAACAGGTTTCAGAGAGAAGGCTGATTGTGCTGGGTGCTTGAGGTAGTTTATGGTTGTGGTCTGGTGAGTCAGTTTTCTTGATAGTCTATAAAGTAGTTGTTTAGAAGAGTGACAGTTTCACAATGAGTATTGTTAGGGAAAGGGTTAGAGGTAGAAGGTTTACCAGGATGGAGTATACTGTTCATAGTGTGCCAGAATTTTTTGGGATTAGAAAATTGGGTGGTTTGGGCTTCTTGATAGAAGTTTGTTTTGTTCTGAATAATAAGTCTTTTAGTGATGTTTCTGAGATCTTTATATTTAAGGAGGAGAGAAGGAGATTTTGACTTAGACCATTGTTTCCAGGTGTTGTATTTTAAGTTTCCTGGTGGAAAGGTTAACTTTGTAGAGCCAGGGGCGGGATATAGTTTGATCTTAATTTTCCTAATGGGAGCTAAGACATTTAGTATGTTTAGGAAGATTTTGTTAAATTCAAGAATAGTATCATTTAGAGGAAGGTTATGCAGGTGAGACCAATTGATCATGGAGAGTTGGTTGCTGAAAGTTTCTGAACTGAATTTGGACAGGTTGTGGCAGTTTCTATAGAGGTGGGTTTTAGGGTTTTGAGAAGGTAGTCTTATTACTGAGATAGAGAGGCGTTCACTTAATGAGTCTGGGAAAGTGGTGGGATTGTGATACTGATTGGGGATGAAGTTAAGATCCAGTCAAGTATGGAGCTAGAGGTTGTGTATGTGAGGGGAGGAAGAAACAAGCTAATAGTAGAACTGGAGGAGTTGGGGGAGAGCTTGTTCCAATCAATGTTAACATCGCCTAGTATGATTGTCTCTTAGGATATATGTTGAGAAATTTTCAAGAATCGGAATATTGTTGCCAGGGGGGTATGTAGATAGACACTATGGCTAATTTATGTGGGTTAAAGTGACAGTTGAGAGAGAAGTTCTGCCGGTGAGAAGTCAGGGAGACTTAAGGAGAGAGGGGAGAGGTTAAATTGTTCTGAGTATAGGATGGCAACACCTCTTCCTTTTCTTTTTTGAAAGTGTATGTTGCCGGAAGAAGTTGAATCCGGGAAGAAGAACGTCAGAGTTTGTAATATAGGGTTTTAGCCAAGTTTCTGAGAGAGAGTTACTATGTGGGGAGACTGAAGGGTGACCCAAGCATGAAATTCAGTTATTTTGTTTGGAAGACTTTGTAGATTTATGGAATAGAGAGATAGGTATTTAGGTGGAGAGGAGAGGGGGCTGGTGCCTTGTGGGTGTGGCAGAGTTGGTAGTGTTGGTGGGAGGGGATGGACTGCAATTTGGGTGGATGTCCTCATCGGGTAAGAGTGTAGTAGGAATTAGTGTTAGTTTGGTGAAAAAAGAAAAGTAGATAATGGATTTGAGCCTATGTTTGGGAGAGGAGAGGGGAAGGTTGAAATGTTTTAGTTTGCGAAACTGAATGTGGGAGATATTAAATAGGGAGGGGGAGGCAAGTCTTTGTGAGTTAGAATAACTATCTCCTGTGTTAAGAACAGAGGCTGGAGAGGAGCCAGTTGGCAGGTAAAGTTGTTGAGAAAAAGCCAGAGAACAATAAGTTTATTTATTGAATAACAAATTACAAATGGCTACTAACTATATATTCTAATGTTAATGAGGTTGTACCTATAGTTGGAATGAGAAAAGCCAGTCAATAGTGAGAAAAAAAGAGAAGGAAAACAAAATTAAAAAAGTAAGGCAATAATAAACACAGAAAGGAACCCAAGAGTGGGTGAGATAGGATGTTCAAAGTTACTCAGAAAAGTAAAAAATGGGGAACCTAAACGGTTTGCTAGGCAGGGGATATGGGTGACTGCCGTTTCTGGTAGTCTGCTCTCTTACAGAACGAAGATGAAAGTGAGAAGTTAAAACACTATATTACTTAAAGTATAACGTAATTTATAACTTACTTTGTTACAAAAAAAAGATGAGTAGACGTTCCTTTTAAGAGCAGATTGGGACGTCAGTCTTATGAGGGATTCAAAGCCTGTGCAGAAGGCTGCGTATCATCAAGGAAATAATGTTGGAAGACTATGGAAGGAAAAACAAAATAGACAGAAAATAGAGTTTTATGTCAAGCAACACTATAACAACACTAAGTCAGTTGAAATATTAAAACCAGTTGCAGCATTATACTTTAAAGGTAAATGTTCTTATGTTAGCACTATAGAAACACACACACACAATACCTGACTAACAAAGTGATAATACTGTGTCAGCAAAACTACCTGATCTCTGCGCACTGTAGAAGAGGCACAAGTACAAAACGGACAAGCTGTATAGAAAAACAAACATAATGCCTGCCTAAACAGTGTAAAAAACTGTGTTTGCAGCATTACAAGATACTTTAGTAGCAGTTCTATATGGTCTCTGTGTGCTATAGAAAAGGCATGAGTACAGGTTTGGCAGGTGAATATATACAATGCCGCTTTGAGAAAAAAAGCAGCAAAACTGTGAGGAAGTAACACCTACAAAAGCGTTAACTCAAGGTAGATTACAGTCTTATTCCAAATTACAGTTACTGTCAATTAACTGTACACCATTAGTGGCGCAGTCCAGCCACACTTGTTCCAAACACCTTGGTATCTCCAGTTGTAAGGTATTCAGCTGGCGGTGGGGAGCACTATTTAAAATAAACAGTTAAAAGTGAAAACACGTAGTTTCTGCATGTAGGGTAATGGTGTGGATGTGTTTTAAAAATGGCGCCCAAAGGGATTGCAGAAACATAAAACCTTGAGTACACATGAGAATTCTTCAATGCTTCTGCCCTCCCAATGGTTTTTGTTAAAGCAGCCAATGTCCCATGTGATCCTGATCACCAATCATTGCAAAGAAGATCTGAGTTGGTGGCTCCACTCCATCGACATTTTCTTGGGACGTCCCTTTGTCCCTCCTCAACCCCAAGCCATAGTGACACGGACGCATCCCAGATAGGGTGGGGGCCATAATCTGGGAAAAACTGCCCAAGGCACTTGGTCCCAGCTGGAGGCCAACTTGCATATCAGCAGTCTAGAGATGAGGGCGATGCTCTTAGCGTTGCAGGCATTTCAAGATACCCTCCCATCACTTTCTAATGGCAACACACATTCCTGGGAGCTCCAATGTGATTGCAGACAAATTGAGCAGAACCATCCTCATGCGTCACAAGTGGTCTCTCAACTCAGTGGTAGTGGACAAGATTTTCCACCACTGGGACCAACCTTGCTGCGACTTCTTCACGTCCCCTCTGAAGAACAAGTGCAGCAGTTACTTTGCCCTTATCTCCCCCCCCCCCCGGGGGAGTCACCCAGGGATGCTGTCCTTCACGATTGGTCCCCGATCTGCTGTACTCCCTTCCTTTAATGCCATTAATATGCGAGTTTCTAAAGAAAGCCAACAGGTCAAGAAGAGAATAATCCTCATTGTCCCATTCTGGCCTTTACAGGTCTGGTTTCCCTTCCCTGTAGCCTCATCTGCTTCGGAAACCCTGAATACTGGACTCCGCTCCAGACCTATTGTCCCACCTGGAGGGACTGGTTTATCTGAATGTGGAATATCTCAAGCTCACTGCATGGTTTCTGCAGTTCCCATGATTGCCAGGCATTGCTCTCTCACTTCCCCAGGCCAGCGCATCATTCTGGCTTTACTGAAAGGCTCACCCAGACTGTGCAACAGTTTGCTGTGAGGGAAAGGTTAGTTTGCTATTTATTTCTTGTATTACTTTATTGCCTTTTTCTATTTTGTATACTGTGATTTGTTTTCTTTACACTGTGTTTTACTTGTATTCTGCTTTTAACTGCGTATTAAAACTTGGAGAGACCACAGCTCTGTCTGTTGTGAGTCAGACAGAAATTAGAACAGTAGATTCCAAACCATCTCCTGCACGAACGGCGTGTGCATGGCCAAACACCAAAACCTAATCCCAAAAGAGGAGGCCAGCACCCGACTCCTGTGACATAGGCAAAGCTATTTTATTTCAAAATGAAACAGCAAAAATTATAACCGTACACCAACATGGTTGTACCGGTTTTGGCAAAGCCTTCCTCAGCAACCAAACATGATGCAACAAATGAGAAAATACCTAGCATGCTGTCTTCTTACTTATAAATAGATTCGTGTTAAATGCAAGGAGTGCCCTCTAGTGCATATATTAATAATGCACAAATAACTATCCACATAAAATAAATATATAATTATATATCTAAACAAATAAAATAATATATAAAAAAACACAATATGGAACTGCATACTTCAAAAATGATGGTTCAAACCCGGAGGAAAAAGGGCCCCTAATTTGATAATCCACATTTTTTCTTTGTTGGTAAGCCTTTCATGTAAAACATGAGGTTGTTTATGCCTAACCTTAATATGATCAATGACCATGAAACAGAAATTGCCTGTAGGGTGTGTAAAAATGTGTTTATACAAAGAAGTAGACCCCTTTTTATTTTTAATATCACTAAGATGTTCCCCTATCCTGACCTTAAAAGGACGCAAAGTTTGTCCAACATAAAAGGCTCGACAATTGCACTGGGCCAAATAAATCACCCAGGAAGTACTACAATTGGCAAAACATAGAACATTGTAAACCCAATACCATATTCATGGGTAACTTTAATTACCCCACTATTAACTGGGAATCCTGTACGACATCAAACATACATGCGCAGGGATTTCTGGATTTTGTAAACACAAACTCCCTGGGCCAGATAGTCAATACACCAACCAGGGGTGCAACCATACTGGATCTGGTCCTCACTAATATGGGAGAGTGCTGCACACCCCCTACTGTAATGCCTTCCCTGGTAAGGTGAGGTGGTTTCGTAAAGGGCAGATCATGCCTACTCAACCTGGTGGACGACTTTGAGAAGGTCACCAAAGCAATGGATGAGGGCAAAATCATTCACACTGCCGTCCTTGACCTGGCCAAGGCATTTGACACAGTACCCCACTCAGGCATTTTTGACAAACTCGAGGTTAGGTACAAACCCGTATGTCACCCAGTGGATAGCCAACTGGCTCACAGACAGGACCCAGGAAGTTAGAATTGAGGAGTCTACCTCTACAAAGAGGCCAGCCACAAGTGGAATCCCACAGGGATCAGCCCTTGTTCTGCTCCTTTTTGGCATTTACTTCTCAGAAGTCAAGGCCAATGTCAGTGGCCTCTGGCTGAATACATTTGCAGATGATTGCAAATTAGGATCTGTCATTGAATCCCACACTGACACAGATGTTCCCCAGGAGGGCTGACACAGATGTTCTCCAGGAGGGCCGACACAGACAGACAGCTGGTGTCAGAATCATGCACTAAAACTAAATGTCAAGAAATGCATAATAGTATCCTTTGGGAAGTCATCCATCCCTGGTAACTGTCATATTGACAACATACCCCTTAGAGTTGATCCAGTAGTCAGGGACTTAGGGTCACACATAGGTAGTAATCTACCTTTGGTCAGCATGTGTCTATGGTGGTGAGGAAATCTTTCTATGTTGTGCAAATTATAAACAAGGGGTATGGCATCTAAGTCCAAGGAAGTCATTCTTCCACTGTATTCAGCACTCAACAAACCTGTCACTGAGCACAGTGCCCCCTTTGGTATGTACCAAACCAGGCATAGCCAACAACTGGAATGTCCACAGAGGTTCCTCACTAAAATAATACAGGGTGCAAGTAATATTTCTTATGCAGACCGCCCCAAGGGCCTATACCTGTATTCCATCTCCTACAGGCTTTTCAGGGGGAGATCTACGCCTGGCATACAGGACATTGTCACTCCCCACTCTGATGAACCTCCTACATATCCACAAAACAAACTGTACCAGAATTGCATGTTCTAATGACTTAAACCTTGTCAGCGTTATAAATAGGACCTGCTGGAGAGCTAGGTATGTGTCCCAGAGACTACCCCATCTATGGAACAGGCTCCCCATCCATGTGAAGCAGAGTTCCTCCGTAATCCAATTCAAGTCCAACTTGGACAATTGGATGGGAAACCAGAAATTCATCCCTGGTCTGGCACCTATGTCTCTGATGCAAACAAGTAAGCTGTAAATGGTTTATCTCCCAGGTCCATCCTTACGCTTATCAAGGGTATCAGAACTCGTCAGAGATTTGGGATGCATGGCTAGGTTTAAAAAGGCCCTTGCGGTCATTAGCCTAGTAAACACCTATGAACCACAAACCTCAACTAGAAAATTGTATCATAACAAGTGGCAAATATTTACTAAGTGGTCACTAGACTATAATCTTGACCCATATTTCGCATCCGAAGACAAAGTTTTACATTTCTTAGCCTTATTATATGAGACAGGCTCATCAGCCTCTACTGTTCTGGGTGCACCTTACTGCGATATTTAACTCCCATATTGGCGTCAGTGGTTCAGCCCTTATGTCACATAAACTTTTAAAGCCTTTTTGAAAGGGACCTTAATGCTCAGACCTCCACATAAAGAACCATCTGCACCTTGGGATTTGAACTTGGTTCTTCACTCACTGATTTCCCTCCATTTTGAACCTTCAGCAGGTTGTGACTTAAAATTCTTGTCCTGGAAAACCTTATTTTTAATTGCCATTACTTCTGCCAGAAGAATATCTGAAATACAAGCCTTGTCTTGTAAATCCCCCTACTTAACCTTTCATAAGGACAGTCTCCCTTTGGACATATCCCTCCTCCTTACCAAAGGTTGTTTCCAAGAGAAATATCAATCAGTCTTTACATCTTCCAGTCTTTTTTCCCATTTTTTCTAACAAAGGGGAGTACTTTTGATATTTACTAGATGTACACAGACAATTACATTTCTACCTTCATAGAACAAAGGATATTAGAAAATCCAACCAGCAATTTGTTGCCTTTTCTTCAGTCTCTTTAGGCAGTCCAGTATCTAAAGTTACCCTGGTGAAATGGCTTAAGGACTCTTTCACCTTTATTTACAACAGAAAGGGTCTCCATCCACCTGGACGTGTAAAAGCACATTCAACGAGAGCTATAGCAGCATCTGCAGTTTTTCATGCCAGAGCTTCTTTAGATGATGTTTGTACAGCAGTAACATGGGCATCTCCTCATACCTTTATTAGTCATTGCAAACTGGACCAGGTCTTTAGGGTATGTGCATCATTTGGCTCAATGTTGCTCAGAAATATTCTTCCATGAGACCTCCCAGGGTTCAGATAGCAGGGGACTCTATCCCATAGTCAAGGATTATGTGAAGTTTGACAACATCAGATAAAGAAGTTATGTCTTACCATATCATTCCATCTGTGTTGTCGATCTTCATTAATCCTTGACATTCCCTCCCTCCTTCCCCCTACCATTAGAACTCTTGGTGGATCGAATATTACCTAAGACTGGCTTCATAATAGGGATACAGATGAATTAGTTTTACTCCTGTTTTAGCTGCTTTTATGTAAAAAAACAAACAAAAAAAGGTTCTAAGCTTGTTTCCCGCTTTTCCTGTAACTAGTCTAGCCCAAATAAAGATTTGCTGTATCCAGGACTGTTTGTAAGCTTTTGAGCCCCCCACAAGCCTTTATGTGTCAGAGGGAAGCTTTCTAGCTCATCAGTGGAAGTGGTAAGAACTAGTTAGCCTATCTACCACAAGAGGAGTGATTTCTGGTCCAGAAATTGTAGTTTATTGGCCATCTGGGCAGTTTTTCCATCCCTTTCAACTTTCTGGTTTAAAAGCCTGCGTTTGCACTTGTTTAAGCTCCGTGCAGCGGTGCTGAGCTGAGGTCAACTATTACTGGTGCCAGAAAGTCTGCTCTTCAGTATTTCCCTTAGATCTTGCTAGTTCTTTCTCTGTCTCTCTCTCTTGCACTTCAAATAGCTTAATTGCTTTGCACTTCAACAGGGTTTTTGTAGCAATTATTGTAGCACACCTAAGTGCAATCAGCACTAGTCATTTTTCATGGAAATAGCTCCATTACTTAGTAGTTACGACCACCCCTCCTGACATTATTAAAGGGCAGTTCTCTATGCTTTCTCCTATTAACCTGGTGCACTTGGGCATTCCTAGGCAGTGTAGCAACTGATTTGTGTACACAGACAACCCTCTCCTCTTACCTTCCAACACTTCAAACTTGTGAGAGATGCACTTATATCACCAAATTAGAAGCTATGCACTCTCCAGCCAAAACTGGACTAGCTGGTCCAAAGGAGAAAGTCAACACCTGCACTGCACCACGTGGAACACATAGCCCTCCAGAACACCCACCATCACAGATCTTACATAAAAACACAAACCACACACCCACCTTCGCAAAGGCTCTCAATAGAAATTTACCCAAACAGTAGAGAACTCCAAGACAGAAACGCACTCGACCACCACAACTCAGCATAAACCACAGGACACATAGCTCACCTCCACAGTGTGCCCCTCAGCCTAAGCCCCTAAAGCTAAACACCTTGCCCAATACACTAATCATAAGTGACTTAATAGTGAGGCACACATGTCCCACTCACTAGGTTGAGAGAGTCAGCTGTCTGTCAGGTGCCAGAATCCAACACATAACACACGCACTCAAGTCAATCCACAACAAGTACAAGTATGACTCTGTCATTGTCCATGTGGGTGTGAATGACCTGAGACGCACCTCCCTTGACTACATGAAAAGAGACGTGGTGGAGCTTTCGGATTATGTGGCCCAGCAGGTATGACCCTAGTCCTGAGCAGTATCCTACCATCACCCAGAATGATACCTCAGTACAAACAAAAAAATATTGATTTCAGCACTTGGCTAAGTTTCTGGTGCCATTCTATGAGGATCCAGCATTTATTTATTTATTTATTTACATTTGTTTACCGGGAAAGTCCGACTGGGCCAGAAGCCCATTTTCAGCAGAGGCCCAGGGAGAAAAGCTCCAAAGAAATACAAGCAATATACAATAATTAGTACAATAGTATACATACAGTAAGATGTAGAATACATATCTTATAGTAAGTCTATACAAAGTAGTATTCAGTACAGTTTTCTAGTAGATACAGGTTCAGAAAGAAAAATACAAGCATTTCAGTGAAGATCACTGTGAGAAAAAATAAAGTTAGTATTGTGTACATATTAAATAATAGTTATGACTAAATGAGATTTCATTTATATATATATTTATTTTTGAGTAGTAATAAACACTGAGGAGAGGGAGAAAATGAGATAAGGAGTGGACAGTGTGTTGAGAGAGTTCTAGATATCTTGTTAGTCGGGTCTGGCACAGGAGCAATGCCAGTTCTTGGATAGATGTTCAAATAGTCGTTTAAAACTGATAGATTCATGTGTGTTTTGGAGGGTGTGCGGTAGAGGGTTCCATAATTTGGCTATTTGATTTGAGAATAGGGTTTCACCATGAGTGTTGTTAGCTTTGTTTACTGTCAGAAAGTTTCTGTCTGCAGATCTTAGACTTCGTAAGCATGAGTAGGGAGCAAGTTGCTTGAAGGATGGGCAGCTGTCAGGATGGAAGATGGTACTGTGTGTGAATTTAAGTTGGTAGAGATGAAGAAGGTTAGGTAGCTTGAGCCAATTTAATTTATGTAGCGCAATGCAATGGTGGGTTTGGTGGGGAAGGTTGGCTGCGAAATGGGCTATTTGCTTTGGATGACATGATTTACAGACCTCGATGCTTTGCCCAGAGATGGCCTGCATCTGTCACCCCTGGGTTTCCGGGTAATGGCTAAGCCTTTTGCCACCCCTGTAGTGCCTTTTTTAGGCGGTGTTCCAAAGATCAAATTACCAGCTATAAATAAATGCAATCTGAGGGTCATGCTGCTCAACACTAGAAGTCTAAATCTCAAGATGCACGTGCTCGAAGCACTCCTCAAAATGGAGAACATTGACATTTGTGCTGTAATGGAGACCTGGTTTAAAGCAGCAGAAAGCACCCCTGCCCTACCAGGCTACTCATTCCACACCTTTCGGCCCCAAAACATGGACTGAAGCTCCAAAGGTGGTGGTGTCTCCGTATTCATAAAGGATATGCACACTTCCAAACTAGTAGCCCAGCATAACGCGTCTGAGATACTTCAGGTACAACTAACAGGTGCAGCTAACATTGGGTAAGATGGCGATCCAGGTCATAGCCTGCTATAGGCCCCCAACCATGTCCCTAGACTCACTTCATGTTCCTAAGCACCCTGGAATCTATCAAGGTCCAACTCAACATTTGCATACTAGGAGACTTCAATTACCCCATCATCAGCTGGGTAAACTACTCAAGCACCAATACACTGGCCCAACGCTTCCTGGAATTCATCAATTCCAATGCCCTGGACCAGCTCATTCTGACCCCCACTAGAGGAAGCAACATCCTTGACCTGGTTATTACTAACATGGGCGACTGTTGCTCTACACCAATAGTCAGTCCCTTCCTGGTTATGTCCGGCCTTAAACTAATCACCTTAGAAATCCACATCTCACCGCCACCCCACGCAAAGGTAACCACCTTGGAAAAACTTCTCCAAAGCTGACTTTGGGCTCCTAAAAACATAAAACAGAGGTGGCTAACTTCACGGCATCCATGCCAGTGGAAAATAGCAGCATGACTGCCAAATCATACACCAATGCACTGTACCAACATGTACATAAATGCATGGAACTACCCATACCCAACAGAACCAAGACACTCTCCTCCAAAACAAGGAAACCAATCTGGTGGTTCCCTGCTCTTAATATACTCTACAACAGAAGGCAGAAACTGTTGCAGAAAAACATGAAGTCCCAAGACTGGAAAAACTCAATTATTAACCTCAACAAAAAAGTTGAGATCCCTCATCATATTCTCCAAAGCCAGATATGAAGGCAGAATTGTGGCAGACAGTAAAAACAATCACAAAGCCTTCTATAGTTATATTAACAACTTCCGCGGCAATAGCCAGATTTTCTCTGAATTACTGCACAATGGTACCTTCTGTACTGAGGCCAACAGATATTGCCAACATACGGGCCAACAGATTCAGTGCCAACTTTATCCCCCCCCCCCCAAAAGACAAATCACAATACCAGAAGAATGCCAGGCACCCAGGATTACTGTAGCACAGGTTAAAGCTGCATTGTCCAAGGTCAAGAATACAGCTTCCATGGGACCCAATAATATCCCTGACTGTTCTATATGAACTACAAAATCACCACATCTGTGTGCCCTGTTCAGTCAGCCTCACCTCAGGCTGTGTCCCTCCTGAATGGCGCACTGCTACAGTCATCTCTCTCTATAAAGAGGGAGCGACTACAGACCCTGGGAATTATCGCCCCATTAGCCTGACGAGTCTGATATGTAAAGCTATGAAGCGCATCATCAAGGACCTGATTAACAAAGGTATAGGAAATCGCAAACTCTAGACCCCACGCAATTTGGCTTTGTGAAAGGGAGATCATGCCTGCTCAACCTGGTTGACTTCTTTGAGTCAGTTACCGGGGCTGTTGATGAAGGTAGGGCAGTGCATACAGCCTACCTCAGTCTGGCCAAAGCCTTTGATATTATTCCTCACTCAGGAATTATTCATAAACTCGCCAAACTAGGCATCAACCCCTATATCACTAGGTGGGTTGCAAATTGGGTCACAGAGCACACAGTGTGAAAGTAGCAGACTCCGTCAGACTGCCGACCAGTCACGAGTGGAGTCCCACATGGACCGGTCCTGTGTCCTCTCCTGATGTTCGTGTTTCACTGTTGCAGTCATTACTCTAGGGTTATCCTGCTGGCAGGCTACCGCAGTCGGCCTGAATTCCAAAGTCCTGGTCCGGCATTGGTTGCTGTCGCCTCTTCCCTGACGTCAGTGCACCAGGGGTATGAAAGATGCAACCGACGCCATTTTCTTCAGTCTTTCTTGCCGCTCGGTGCCCGAAGCAAAAGCAGTTCGCAAGTGCCAGTTGGCCGACTCCTGAGTTTTTCAAATCCGAATTTCAGAACCGAAGTCTTCATTAAAGTGAAGTACTCTGTTGGGGAATCTTTTTTCTTGCTCCAGACCGATGTCAGAAAAGGTTAACAATTGTATTTCTTGTGGGAAGCAAATACCTCATAAGGATTTTCATTCTTACTGTATTCCTTGCCTAGGCCCTGACCACGACGTTGCTAGCTGTCGGTTTTGTGCTAGATTTAACCAACGCACTATTAAGTGTCGGTTCGATTTTGCATTTCATTACTTTGGTCGAAGATTTAACTATATAATGCCGTCGGAACAGCCGACGACCGGCGTTTACAAAAATCACAAGGACAAGGAAAAGGATAGGCATCTGAGGTCCAAAACTGACGACGAGGCCTCCATTAGGCCAGTCGCCGGTTCTCAGTGAGGCACTTTTGCAGCCCCTGGCGCCCGCTACCTCAGAGCCACAGGCCGCTTCCGACTCCCACGTGGAGCCGACTGGGCCTCTGGATACTCAAGGTATTGGACACTCGGAAATCATTCCCTCAGATGGGTCCGGAGCCGCTGAGCAGGCATCGGCTTCTGAGGGTGTCTTCAGACCCTACACAGTTATATGTTAAACCATCTTCAACTTCAAAGACTAAAGCAGCTCTAAAGACAAAGAAACAAGTACAGCATTCTCTTACTCAGACTTCCATGCCTAAAAAACAGATGCTTAAAATGGCCGAAGACCTAATTACTTTGATCAGGGGTTTCCATCCCCCTCCTGATAAGAGCCCCCTCCTGATAAGAGGCCTAGGCAAGAGACAGAATATGATTCTTCTGATCAGGTGTCAATTTCCTCTGATTCCTCTTCTGAACAGGGATATTCTTTTCCTCCCTATGAGGATTCTGATGCTGAAGAATCCATTCCTTCAGCCTCTCCTCCTGAGGATTACTCTTTTGGAGAAACCCTGCATACCATGAGGGAGCATTTCCACTGGGAGAGCCAAGATTACTCAGAATCTAAGAAAAGGCTCAGAGACTTTCTGCTACTCCCTCAGCACAGACCTCTTGCTATTCCACCTGTTCTAGACATTGTAGATGATGTATTTTCAGAGTCCGGCCTGTCTCCTGACTCCTCTACCCCCTGCACCTGCTAAGCCAGACAGATACTACAGGGTCCCTGATTCTCATAGATGCCTATATAAAAACCCCGGTGCTGACCCAGAAACTGTATCTCAGGGTCCCAAAGGGGTCAAAGCTTCCACTGCAAAAAACCCTGTCCCCTCTGATACGGATTCTAGGTCACTAGACAGATGGGGGAAAAAAGTTTACACTTCTGCTACCTTGGCTGTAAGGGCTTTAAATTGTCAGTTTCATATGCTCAAATATCAGGAATACTTAATGTCTCTGCTTAAACAGAAAATGTTGACAAATTCTGAATGTTTAGAGAACAAAGAAATGCAGGATTTATTGCATGCAGCTGAACAAGTGGGAAAGCATACTTTGCAATGTGGTTATGATTCACTGGAGGCCTCTTGCAGGGCCGCTGTTACAGGTTTGGTTATTAGAAGGCATGCTTGGTTAAAGGAACAGAATCTGCCTGATCATGTTAAAGCAAAATTATTAGATGCTCCATTACAGCATACTACTTTGTTTGGTGCTAAAGCAGAAGAGGTGTTAAAGAAAATGGAGGATAAAGTGAAATCCATGCAGACAGTTAAGGATTTATTACAGGCACAGCCACCCAGATTTAGCAGGAACTGGCCTTCAAACAATTGGTCCTTTCCAGTGTCAGACAGGCCACAAAGAGGCAGATACAGACATCCCAGAGGCAGATCTCAGCCCCAAGGCTCATACAGGCCTAAACAATGGGGTGCTCCTACCTCCAAAAGCAGAGAAGACAAATCACAACCTTACAGGAAACAGTCCCAATGACTTTCCTCTGCCAGATTCAAGCACTTATCTTTTGGCAGCCCCCTTAGGGGGAAAACTAGCACTTTTTTCACCAAATTGGCAAATGATTACCCACGACAAATGGGTCTTGAACATAGTGTCCCAGGGCTACAGGCTCCATTTTCACACCCTACCAAGGGCAAAAGGTATGCCAGACCTGCCACACAATCAATGGGCAGAGGCACAAAAGCAAATCACATCCCTCATGGACATGAGGGCCATTCAACAAGTACCACAGCAAAAGCAGGGGTAAGGATTTTACTCGAGACTTTTCTTGGTGCCCAGAAAGGACAAAACCTGGAGAACAATACTGGACCTGTCTGTACTAAACACGTTTCTGGATGTTCCAAAATTCAAGATGTTGACTCTTCAGCAGCTACTGCCCATGCTGGGCAAGAAAGCGTGGCTCATAACTTTGGACCTAAAAGTGGCATACCTGCATGTCCCAATCGGACAATCTTGCAGAAGATACCTCAGATTCCGAGCTGCCTCAATGCACTACCAATTCTCTGCACTGCCCTTTGGCTTATCTACTGCGCCCAGGGTCTTCAAAAAATGCCTGGCACCAGTAATTGCATTTTGCAGACAAAGAGAAATTCAAATAAATCCCTACATGGACGACTGCCTTATTCAAGCAGAGAACAAAAACATTCTTCTAAAGCATCTGGCGTTTGTAAAAAGATTACTAATTTGCCTGGGGTACACAGTAAACAAAAATAAATCAAAACTAGTACCCTTTCAAGAGATAATATTCCTGGGTGCAAGCTTAAATACAACTGCCCAGATGGCTTATCTCATGCCAGACAAACAAAGGCAACTTCTTATTTCAAAAACTTGGCAACAAAGACCCAGTTATCTGCAAGGAAAATCCTGCAGGCCTTGGGTTTCATGGCATCCTGCATTCTACTAATTCCATATGCCAGACTGCATATGAGGAAACTACAATGGTATCTAAAAAGTGTTTGGACTAAGCATTGCCACAGTCTGGAGACAGTAATTACCCTCATTCCCTGCCTGCAACAGGAGTTTCGATGGTGGGCACAGGCCTGTCACCACAACAAGGGTCTGCCATTCACTTTACCCACAACCAGACAGACAATGACAACGGATGCATCAGACTATGCCTGGGGGGCCCAAATGGCAGGAAAATGTATTCAGAGCACATGGCCTGCAACCAAGATGCATCTTTATATCAATCAAAAAGAGATGCTAGCTGTTTAGAATGCCCTGACAGCTTTCAAGGATCTACTTCATCCAGGACAGCTACTGATAAAGACAGACAATACTACGGTCATGTGGTACACAAGCAGGGAGGCACACATTCCTACCCCCTGTGCAGACAAGCAATGACCTTGTGGGACACGGCATTGACTTATCAAGTTCACCTGCAAGCACAATTCCTGCCAGGAAAAACAAATACTCTGGCAGACGAACTAAGCAGAAACCTTATGGATCCCCACGAGTGGAAACTGGATCCACAAGTCTTCAGCATGATAACAAGGAAATGGGGATGCCCAGACATAGTTCTGTTTGCCTTCCCTCACAACTGCCAACTACAGAGATTTTGCACAAGGATTTATCACAAACAAGCATGTAAAGTAGACTCCCTGTCCTTCAGCTGGAAAAACCTAACAGTATATGCCTTTCCTCCACTGCCTCTCCTTCCCAAGGTACTCCTAAAGGTCAGACGAGAGAAGCCAAAAATGATACTGATTGCCCCAGACTGGCCACTCCAGCACTGGTACCCAATCCTAAAGAGCTTGTCTCAAGGTCCAGCATGGATATTGCCTCAAACTTCTCACTTGCTGACCCAACAAAACAATCAGATCCTGCAGTCAGCTCAGGACCTTAAATCTGGCAGCATGGCGGATAATGTAGCCATTCAGAACACTCCTCTTTCAAAAGCTGTTATGGATGTTATCTTGGAGGCCAGGAGGCCCAGTACCAGAAAATCTTATGCAGAAAAATGGAAGAGATTCTGTGCTTGGAGCCAGGAACAAGGCATTGACACGTGTGCACCAAATATTCCTCAGATTTTACAATACCTAACTAAGATGCTGGACAAAGGCCTTTCCTTTTCATCAATTAAAATTCATGCCTCTGCCATTTCAGCCCATTACAATACGGAACCGCCTATCTTTTCTCGTCCTTTAATAAGACAGTACATCAGAGGGGCCAAAAACATCATGCCTCCAAGGAGAGTACCAATTCCGGCATGGGACCACAATTATGTCTTGGAAAAACTCACACTGCCTCCTCTGAGCCAGCCTCAACAGCTGATATAAAATTCTTATCCTGGAAAACGGCTCTGCTCCTAGCAATAACCTCTGCAAGATGAGTCTCGGAGTTGCAAGCACTCATGGCTGTGGAACCTTTTATCATTTTTCACCCAGACAGGGTTTCTCTGAGGACAAACCCTACATTTATGCCTAAGGTGGTGTCCAGTGTGGCCCTCAACCAAACCATTCACTTGCCTACCTTTTATCCAAACCCACAGAACAAGGGTGAGAAAATTCTGCATTCTTTGGACATACACAGACAGCTACGCTTCTACTTGGACAGAACTAAAGCTTTCAGAAAGACTGAGCAACGTTTAGTGGCATATGCTGCAGAATCACAAGGAAAGGCTATCGCAAAACAGACTATTTCTAAATGGATAGGTCATTGCATTCGTTTCTGCTATTCACAGCATGGCAAATCAGTGCCTAAGGGCATTAGGCCTCATTCTACCAGAGCAGCAGCCACTTCGGCAGCCTTCCTTAGAGGAGTACCAACCAAAGACATCTTAGAGGCTGCAAATTTGAGTTCAGTGCACACTTTTACAAAGCACTACCACTTAACTCTTTACTCTAAATCCAGAGCAGGCTTTGCCACTGCAGTTCTGCAGGGCCTTATAGCCTCTCCTAATCCTATTTAGCTCAGCCACCCACCCTCAGCTTTGGGATTCAACCCAAGAGTAATGATTGCAACAGTGAAACATGATGAACGTAGTACAGTTGTGTACCTACCATAAATGTAGATGTTCGAGTGTATTCACTGTTGCAGTCCAGGTTACCCTCCCACCGTCACCCTTTCTTTTGCTGGGGTTTATCTGTACTTCTCTATTCTATACAACCTATGTGGTGTATTTGTTTGTAGATGAAGGAAATGTTACTTTAGTGCATGTATGTTTATTGGCATAATATATTTAGCCTATCCTTTTTGGGGCACCTGACATCTGGGGCAAGAAAAACTGAAGAAAATGGTGTTGGCTGCATCTTTTATACCCCTAGCGCACTGACGTCAGGGAAGAGGCGACAGCAACCGATGCCGGACCAGGACTTTGGAATTCAGGCCAACTGCGGGTAGCCTGCCAGCAGGATAACCCTAGAGTAATGACTGCAACAGTGAATTCACTCTAACATCTACATTTATGGTAGGTACACAACTGTACTTTTGGCATCTACTTTTCAGAAGTCCAGGTGAACACAAAGGGACTCTGGCTGACCAAGTTCTTAGACGACTGCAAGATGGGAGCTGTTATCAACTCCCCAAGTGATGCAGACATCCTACAGAACGACCTCACTGAGACCAATGACTGGGGTCACAACCATGGCCTTAAGCTTAACGCCAAAAAATGCGTCATCCCCTTTGGTAAAAACTCAGTTCCTACTAATTACCACATCAGTGGGAGCCTACTGAACATTGAAGATGTTATAAGAGCTCTGGGGATGCAGGTTGACAGCAACCTTTCCTTTGACCACCACATTGCCACTGTGGTCAGAAAGTCCTTCTCTGTGGCACATCTCATTACCAAGGGATGATATTCGTGTTTCACTGCTGCAGTCCTAACCATTTGGCTATCCATGCTATGGTAGCCCTCATTTGGTCCGAATACCAGAGTCAAGGTTTTGTTCGTCTGCTGCTGTCGCTTGCTTGGTGATGTCATGTCATCCGAGCTATAAAGGAGAGCAGACGATGCCATTACCTCAGTCTTTCTTGCCATAGAGCCTGTAGCAGAAGCAATTTGCAACAGTGCCGGTCGGCTGTTTCCAGATTTCGAACTTCAGCTAAAAATGTCTAAATCTAAGTACCCCGTTGGGGATCGTTCCTTTTTCTTGCACTAACCGATGTCCGAAAAAGTCAATAACTGTCTTGCCTGTGGAATGCAAGTAGCACACCAAGGCTTTCATTCTTACTATGTCACTTGCTTAGGCCTAGATCATGATGTACCCTGCTGTCAGTTCTATGCCCTCTTTAACGCTAGAACTATTTGTCGTAGAGCTCTGTTTGTAGCCAGTTATTTTCGTCTTCCGTCTCCAATTGCCGATTTAACGTCCATCAGTCAACAAACTGCAGATCTTCTGAAAAAACATAAAGACCGCATGAGGCCAAGCCTTCTGATGACCCCACCGCTAAAAAGCTCATTAGTTCTTTGGAATTCAGTGAAGCACTTTTGCAGCCCCTGATGCCCGACTCGATTACTTCGCAGGCCTCTACTGAGACCCTTTCAGAGTCCTGTATGCCGCAGATGACTGCATCATCTACCAAGCCTTTGGATGTCTCTGCCTCAGTTGGGTCTGGAGCCACTACGCAGGCACCGGCTTCCGAGGATAATGTTCACACTTTGGAATTCCCTTCAAGGCCTTCGCCCCCTCTTCAAACTCACACACCAACAGCACTGAGGGATACTCTTCATGCCAGACTTAGAGCTACTCCAAAGAAAACAGCAAAAAGTCTATATTCCACTACTCCTCCCCCTCCTCAAACTAGAATGCTTAAAATGGCAGAGGATGTCATCACTTTCATCCGGGGTAATCAGGCCACTCCAGCCAAAAGGAGAAGGGAACCTTCTCCAGACCTCCAGTCAGATTTAGACTAAGAGAGATCTGACTCCTCTGTTTTTGAAGAGGAAAATCCTCTTACTGCCTATGAAGACTCAGATGCAGAAGAATCTATTCCTTCTGCATTACCTCCGGAGGATTTTTCCTTTGGGCAAACCCCTCCACACTCTCAGGGAACACTTCCAATGGAAATCAGTGGAATTCCCTCAGTCCAAGAAAAGACTAAGAGAGTTTCTGGACCTACCCCAGCACAGGCCTCTGGCCATCCCACCCATTTTGGAGGTACTAGATGATGATTACTAGGAATCCAGCCTTAACCCTGATACCCTTCCACCTGCCCCCAGAAAACCTGACAGATACTACAGGGTACCTGACTCACATAAATTCCTCCACAGAAATCCTATAGCAGATCCAGAGGTGGATTACTCGGGGACCTACGGGAGTTAAGGCTACCTCTGCAAAGAATCCTGCACCCTCAAAAAATCCAGGGCCCTGGACAGATAGGGTAGAAAAGTATATACCTCTGCAGCTTTAACTGTAAGGGCTCTCAACTGTCTGTTCCATATGTTAAAATATCAACAGCACACTTTGGAACTTTTGAAACAGAAAATTTCTCCTTTTCCAGATTTTCCCAACAATAAAGTGATAGCAGAATTACTGCACTCTTCATCTCGGGTGGCAAAGCACTCTTTGCACTGTGGATTTGACGCCCTAGAAGCTTCTAGCAGGCAGCAGTGACAGGATCTGTTATCAGAAGACATGCATGTTTGAAGGAACAGCCTCTCCCTGACCATGTCAAAGCTAAAATCATGGATGCACCTCTTGACAAAGACTGCTTGTTCGGACAGAAAACTGAAGAGGTACTTAAAAAGATGGAAGGCAAAGCAAAATCAATGCAGACTGTTAAAGATTTTCTTCAAGTACAACCTCCTAGGTTCAGCAGAAATGTTCCCTCTAAACACTGGTCCTTTCCTGCATCAAACAGGCAGGTACAAGACAAAACCTGTAGGGACAGAACCACCAGGACTCAAACTCAGGGCCAGCAAAGAACAAAACAGTGGCCCCCCTCAAACACTAAATCAGGGAGATCAAAAGCAACCCTGTATGGAAAAAACTCTCAGTGACTACCTTTCCCATCTCTGCCTGCCTCACCACCACACCAGAAGCTAGGAAGAAGGCAATCTCTATGCAGAGAAAGTTGGAACTTTTTAACAAAAGATCAGTGGGTCTTAAAAATCATTGCTCAGGGGTACAAATTCAATTTCCAAGAACCAACCACCTCCAAGAGGTTACGCAGACCTCCCTCCAAACCAGTGGGCAGAAGCACTAAAACAAGTGCAAAACCTAATATCCCTAGGGGCAGTAGAACCTGTACCTCAAGAACAAGTTGCAAAAGGATTGTATTCCAGACTATTCCTTGTTCCCAGGAAAGAGGGGACTTGGTGTCCTATCCTGGACCTATCCTTTTTCAGTACCTTCCTGGTAATCCCAAAATTCAAAATGCTTACCTTAACAACAGCTTCTACCAATACTGCCAAACAAAGCTTAGATGGTCACCTTAGACCTAAAGGATGCTTACCTGCACATCCCAAGAAGAGAATCATGCAGAAAATTCTTGCGCTTCAGAGCAGGATCACAACACTTTCAATTCTCTACTTTGCCCCTTTGGCTTATGTACTGCTCCCTGGGTATTCATCAAATGTCTAGCTCCTGCCATTGCCTTTTGCAGGCAAAACAATGTACAGATTTACCCTTACCTGGACAACTGTCTCATCCAGGCAGACTGCAAGGAACTGCTCCTGCAGCACCGCTCATTTGTAAAAACCCTATTCACCTCTCTGGGGTTCAGTATCAACAAAAGGAAGTCAAAGCAGACACCTACGCCTACCAGGAAAATCATATTTCTGGGAGCCTTACTGGACAGAGAACAGCAAATGGCCTTTCTGTCCCCAGAAAAACAAAGTTTCCTGCAAAAATACTTCACTATTCTGGCCTCCCAAACCCAGCTTTCTGCCAGGAAGTTTTTACAAGCTCTAGGGTACATGGCCTCATCCATCCTCCTGGTACCTCTGGCCAGACTACACATGAGGAAAATTCAGTGGTAGCTAAAGAACCTGTGGTGTCAACACTCTCAACGTCTGGACACCTCCCTACCTGTGATCCCTTGCATAAGATCCGAGTTCCTCTGGTGGGCCCACACCTGTGCTCTGAACAAGGGACTTCCATTCGTCCTCCGTCCATCAGACCAGACCATAACTACAGATGCTTCGGGCATAGCTTGGTGTGTTCACCGAGAAGGCAGATGCACCCAAGCTCTGTGGGATGCACAAATACTACCCTTGAACATCAACCAAAAGGAAATGATAACAGTACAAAACTCTCTGGCATCCTTCAAACCCTCCCTCAAACCAGGGGTTCTTATAAAAACAGACAACACCACAGTCATGTGGTACTTCAACAAACAGGGAGGGACTCAGTCTTACCCCCTGTGCAGACTAGCCATGAACCTGTGGCTAGCAGCCTTATCCTTGGGACTACATCTTATAGCCCAATAACTACCGGGCATCAACAACACCCTGGCAGACAACCTAAGCAGAAACCTGCTGGACCAACACGAATGGCAAATCCACAGTGACATTTTTCTGCAAATTAGCGACACATGGGGACCCCCAGGTGGACCTCTCTGCCTCTCATTTAAATCACCAAGTACAGAAATTCTGCACCAGGGAGTACCATCACCTGGCCTGGAAGGTCGATGCCCTGACCTTCCCCCAGAATACCCACTTTGTGTATGCATTCCCACCTCTACCTCTCATTCCAGAAGTATTAATCAAGATAAGGTAGGGAAAACCAAGAACAGTACTCATTGCCCCAGACTGGCCCAGACAACATTAGTACCCAATGCTGCGCAGCCTATCTCACCAGCTGCCGTGGCAGCTACCTCTGATACCTCACCAGCTGTCCCGGGGTGGGGGGGGACAATGCTGCACCCAGACCTTCAGACACTCAAGCTCTCAGCATGGCTTATTCTACCAAAACCAACAAGGAATCTATGCTAAGCAAGCAAGTCCGTGACATCATAGCAGAAGCCAGAAGGCCCAGCACCAGAAAATCTTATGCTGCAAAATAGAAGAGATTCTGCTCCTGGACACAGTCCAAGGGGGCAGACATACATCTGCCTTCCATTCCTCTTACTCTAGATTATTTTGCTGAGCTTCTTAATAAGGGTCTCTCCTCCTCCTCCATAAAGATCCATGGCTCTGCCATCTCGGCACACTTTGATACATAACAGCCATTGTTCTCCCACCCTCTTATCAAACAATTCCTTAGAGAAGCCTCTAATATCATGCCTCCCAGAAGACAGCCCACCTCAACCTGGGACCTGAACTATGTTTTAGAAATACTTACTCTACCTCCCTTCGAGCCTGCAGCACCCTCAGAACTAAAGTACCTTTCTTGGAAGACTACCTTTTTCCTGGCTATTACTTCAGCCAGGAGAGTGTCAGAGCTTCAAGCCTTAATGGCCATTGAGCCATTTATCAACTTCCATGTATAAAAAGGCAACCAATTTAAGAACACCACAAACTCTATTAAGCACTTTTCGTCCAGCACAGTGGCTGGACTTCTTCAGATAAAAGAATCAACTTCATAGACACTCTTAAATGTTTCAACAATCCAGTCGTGACCAATGTCTCAATTAAACCTCTTAACAATGTTCAGTTAACATACCACTTGATAAAAGCTCTACCATAGTTAAAAATACAGAGTTACAAGCCCTGACTAAAGAACAGTGTAATACATTCTCCCCGTAAATAAAAACCTTCATCCTTCACTGCTCAGTCAACAGTAAATTTATTTATACCTGGTGTATTAAAAATAAAAAAATATATAAAGCATGTTAAAATAAAACCATGGTTAATATATAACCATTGTAAATAAATAAATGCTTTAAGTGTGGGACTAACCCTTAAACTCATCACTTGATTTAAGTAAATTATCTCCACATACTTTTTAATTTTAAGTATGGGAGAATAGTGCATGTTTAATTTATTCCTGGGAACTGATTAGCACGTAATCGAAGTTGCCGTAACAACTCAGGTTGTTCTAAAAGTAGTGATGCTGGTCCTTCATGTACATTTTCACCAATCTGCTCTATAACCTTAAACTTGAATTTATGATTAGGTGAATTTTCTATGTGCCTAGCTAGTGCATTCTCTGTTTCCCCTCCTAATAGCGTACAGGTGTTCGTAGATTCTTTCTTTTAACTTTCTATCTGTTTTCCCTATATAGAAAACAGGACAGAGAATGCACTGAGCTAGGAATACCACCATTTTAGTGTTACAGTTGTACCTACCTGTGGTGGAATACTTGTGGTTACCTATAGAAAAATGTCCAGTTTCAATGGATCCACAGTAGTTACAGCTTTCACATTTGAACATCCCCAGGGTCCTTGCAACCATCACTGTAGGAGTTTCTATTAAGTTTTTACCCTTCCTGTAAGTGACAGTAGGTCTGTGGCTTATCTTGTTAACTAATTCAATCTCATTTTTTTAACAGGTTCCAGTTTTTGTTGATAATTTTCTTGATTTCATCCGTGTCACTACTAAAAGTTACAGTGAAACTACTGTTGTATTGACCACCTTCCCTTGAAAATGTTTGTATGGGTGGTAAATGTTACTACCCTCTCTTCCATAATTGCATCCTTTTCTGTATTTGTGGTGCTAGTTCCACATAGACAAAGTATTGGTTTATAAAAACCTGTCTGACGTTTAAGTGACACTTCTATTACCACTTCATTAACAAAACCTGTGGGGTAACCTCTTTGCAAGAACATTTCAATTACGTTCTGGCATTCAGTGCAAAAATTTTCATTTGTTGTCACCATTCTGGCTGCTCTTACGAGCTGCCCTTTTACAACTGATTTTTTTGTACTGAATGGGTGTGCACTTTTGTAACGCAAAAATGCATTACAGTAAGTTGATTTTCAATATATAGACGCATTTAGTGCAACATCTTTTTTCAACAGTACGTCTAAGTATGCTATAGTTTCCTTACTGAAATTTGATGTAAATTTTAAAAAATTGTACTGTTGTTCATTGCTTGTAAGATTATAGCAGCTGAAGCTTCATCACCTCTTAGCACTATAAAAATATCATCCAAGAAGCGTGTATAATGTTCTATCAAGTTCACTATACTGGAGTTGTTGAATAAATAAGTGTGTTCCTAATGGGCCATCACCATGTAGTCGAAACTCGCACCACATGGTGAGCCCATTGCTACCCCTACTAGTTGTAAATGAATTGTGTCATTAAACACAATGTAGTTGTTGGATAAAATAATACCCAACAGTTCTTCAACTATTCTAAGTTCATTATCTGGTGCTGCAAATCTACGCATCCTAGCCAGAGCAAATTCTATCCCTTTCTCATGTAGGATTGAACTGTAAAGATCACAAACGTCTAATGTTAGGAAGTTGTACTCTTGAGTGAACTTGATTTTATTAATCTCTTCTTGAGTAGTGAAGGATGAAGGTTCTTTATTTAGGGCGAGAATGTATTATATTGTTCTTTAGTCAGGGCTTTTAACTATGGTAGAACTTTTATCAAGTGATGTATTAATTGAACATTGTTAAGAGGTTTAATTGAGACATTGGTCACATGACTGGATTGTTGAAACATTTGAGTGCGTCTATGAAGCTGATTCTTTTATCTGAAGAAGTCCAGCCACTGTGCTGGACAAAAAGCGCTTAATAAATAGAGTTTGTGGTGTTCTTACATCGGTTGCTTTTTTATGTTTATTCAGTTTGTGAAGTATTTTTTCGTTTCCAAATAGTTGTTGTTGCTGACATGGCATCCGATGTGCTTGATAGCCAAAAAACTCAACTTACACAATGTTCCCAATTTGATGTGGGAAAATTAACTATTCTACTGGGTTGACCTGGCAAAAACAGAGTGGAGTCACTAGCTCAATGTTCTGTACTTTCCTCAAAGAACAGTCCGATGTCACAGAATGAGAGGTCTGTAAGAGATTCGCCCCCAGGTGCTTCTACCAATTGCACAACTAGTTTGGGACAAAACCTTTCTACTAATGACCAAGGTAAACGTAGTTATACGAGTGCTAGAAATACTTTGCTGACTGGTGGGAATATGGCAGCACCGATACCTTCTATGAGCCAGCATACAATTGTACAAACCCTCCGGGTCTTATTGGAGCAACAGACATGACAGTGTGGTTAAAGGACTTTCCAAAACTAACCACACAGGACTCCAAAGTTAATTTGTTGCAACCGGCTGGGAGAGGTGAGCAAAGTTTAGTTACTAACTTGAAAACTTTAGACTACAAACTATTGAAGCACAAAAAGCTCCAGCTAGAAATAGCGTATTTCACAGAAAATGTAAAGATGAATATAGTTTCAAAAGGTCTGAGGTCCTGGCAGTATCCGACAGGACTGGTGTCAGGATCGCAATTTCATAAAGACCTACTGCACTTGTTTGACAAGCAAGGGAAAGAACTAATGGAGCTTATTTGTAAACATTATCAAGTTCAAGTAGGCGAATTATCTAAGGAAGTGGAACTGCTAAGCAGGGATGTACTGAGCCATCATGATTTTGCGCGCTATAACTATGATTACCAACGTGTTTTCAACAGTATCAATCAACAGACTGAAAAACTTAAATCAAACAAAATTAAAAAACTGGAAAGGGATCTTGTAGATTATAGCAATGGTACAGCCTACCCTTGTTCCCCCCCCCCCCATCACAGCTGTGGAATGCAACTGGCCAACACAATCAGGCGTGCACTAACAACAACAGTTTAAATGATGGGTGGAACCAGGAAACAATGTTATCTAACTCAACAGTTCTGGGAAGTCAGTAATGAGAGAAATGCTCCAAATAGAAAAGAACGAACACATAATGACATTAACTTTACCCAAGGGAATCTCTCATATTCAGAAGTGGTGTAAACAAACTGGCAAAATTTTCATCAGGCCAAGAACAGACCACAGAAAAAAACATTAGTGTACCAACAGAATCCTTACAGTACGAGGGGAGGGCGAAAATAAAAAGGTAGACAAGCCTACTTTTACTAACAAATGTGACATTGTAGTAAATACAAGTGGAGACTTTAAAATCTATAATTTCTCCAATGTCAACATTGACAACAGGACAGTTCAACTATTTTCTAAAGGTCTTACTTATGTGCCTTCTTGTCAGTCTGACTTAGCCAAAACACTACTTGATTTTAAAGTTTATATAAGGAAACTTAATTTGGCAATTTTATTTAACAGTGGTAACTGTAACTACAGGGAACTACATGTTTCAAGTACGTACAATCCACCTATGCCCCCAGCCTTACGTGTATTTGACCAAGTATGTGAACTTGACATTAGAGCATTATTAGGTACTAGAATGAAAACACAAAGCAACTTTAGTAAAACAGAATGGGACTTGCTGAATGACTTGAGGAGGGAACCCATTAGAATGATGAAGCCAGACAAGGGGGGAGGACTGGTCCTTATGAATAATGAAGACTACGAGGCTAGGGTGAACAAAGTGTTAAATACTAGCACATATAAACAAGTCAGTAAGAATGAATTATACACTGCCTACCGCAGGATAAACACTTACTTAAATGACTTGTTTTTGGAAGCACACATAGATATGAGTACTGTAAACTATTTAACAATGGTATACCCTAAGATACCTAAAATGTTTGGTGTGCCAAAAATACATAAGGACATACAAGACCTCCCCATGCGAGCTTTGGTAGATGCACGTCACTCTATAACTTATGCGAGCACAAAACTTGTTGACTCCATCCTTAAAACATATGTGAAACAAGAACCACAAATTAGCCGTGATTCTTGGTCCTTTGTAGAAGAGATTAATAAAATCAAGTTCACTCAAGAGAACAACTTCCTAACAGTAGACGATTGTGAGCTTTACAGTTCAATCCCACATGGCGAGGGGATAGAATTTGTTCTGGCTAGGATGTGTAAATTTGCAGCACCAGATAATGAACTTAGAATAGTTGAAGAACTGTTGGGTATTATTTTATCCAACAACTACATCGTGTTTAATGACACGATTTATTTACAACTAGTAGGAGTAGCAATGGGCTCACCATGTGGTGCGAGTTTCGCCAACATGGTGATGGCCCATTGGGAACACATTTATTCAACAACCCCAGTATAATGAACTTGATAGAACATTATACACGCTTCTTGGATGATATTTTATAGCGCTAAGAGGTGATGAAGCCTCAGCTGCTATAATCTTACAAGCAATGAACAACAGTACAAATTTTTAAAATTTACATCAAATTTCAGTAAGGAAACTATAGCATACTTAGATGTACTGTTGAAAAAAGATGTTGCACTAAATGCGTATACATCATCTCTATATTGAAAATCAACTTACTGTAATGCATTTTTGCATTACAAAAGTGCACACCCATTCAGTACAAAAAAATCAGTTGTAAAAGGTAAGAGCAGCCAGAATGGTTACAACAAATGAAGATTTTTGCACTGAATGCCAGAACATAACTGAAATGTTCTTGCAAAGAGGTTACCCCACATGTTTTGTTAATGAAGTGGTAATAAAAGTGTCACTAAAACGTCAGACAGGTTTTTATAAACCAATACTTTGTCTATGTGGAACTAGCACCACAAATACAGAAAAGGATATAATTATGGAGGAGAGGGTAGTAACATTTACCACCCATACAATCATATTTTCAAGAGAAGGTGGTCAATACAACAGTAGTTTCATTGTAACTTTTAGTACTGACACGGTTGAAATCAAGAAAATTATCAACAAAACTGGAACCTGTTAAAAATGAGATTGAATTAGTTAACGAGATAGGCCACAGACCTATTGTCACTTACAGGAAGGGTAAAAACTTAAAAAACTTAATAGAACCCCCTACATTGAAGGTTGCAAGGACCCCGGGGATGTTCAAATGTGAAAGCTGTAACTACTGTGGATCCATTGCAACTGGACAACATTTTTCTATAGGTAACCACAAGTATTCCATCACAGGTAGGTACAACTGTAACACTAAAATGGTGGTATACCTAGCTCAGTACATTCTCTGTCCTGTTTTCTATATAGGGAAAAGAGAGAGAAAGTTAAAAGAAAGAATCTACGAACACCTGTATGCTATTAGGAGGGGGAAAACAGAACGCACTAGCTAGGCACATAGAAAATTCACCTAATCATAAATTCAAGTTTAAGGTTATAAACCAGATTAGTGAAAGTGTACATGAAGGACCAACGTCACTACTTTAAGAACATCTTGAGTTGTTATGGCAAAAAACATGCACTATTCTCCCATAATTAAAATTAAAAAGTATGTGGAGATAATTTACTTAAATCAAGTGATGAGTTTAAGGGTTAGTCCCACACCTAAAGCATGTATTTATTTACAAAGCTTATATATTAACCATGGATGTTCTTCATCTCACATTGCTGCAGTCCTAACACTTGGGTAGTCCGCTGTCCCAGTCGGCCCGAATACCAAAGTATAAGGCTGACGTCGGTCAAGGCGCATTAGTCTGACGTCAGGACGTCAGGGTACAAATGCGCATGACCGACGTCATATCCTCAGTCTTTTTTGCCGCATGGTCCGATGCAGAAGCAGTATTGCGAGTGCAGGTTGGCGTTCTGAAATTTTCTGAAGTCGGAGTTTCAGACCGAATCAAAGTTGGCTAAGTACCCCGTTGGGAATATTTTGTTTTTCTTGCCTCAGTATTTAACCGGATGTCAGAAAAAGTGAATAACTGTATTTCTTGTGGGAAACAGATACCTCATAGGGATTACCATACTTTGTGTATACCTTGCTTAGGGCCTGAGCACGACGTTGTTGGATGTCGCTCTTGTGCTAGATTTAACAAACGCACTATAAAGAGAAGATTAGATTGTGCCAGGTTAGTTTTTGGGAAGCGTTGTAATTATAAAATGCCGTCGGATGCTCCGACGCCTGCTTCGTCTAAAAAGCGCAAGGACAAAGCAGCAAAGCCTAGGTTGGAAGAACCGTCTGTCCCGGACGTCGGTTCTTTAGAGGGCTCGGTGGAGCCGGAGGTTCTGCCAGAAGTCCCTTTGGATTCTCAGGGAGAGACTTTACTGTTACAAGATGTTTCCTCTCAGGAGGTAGGCCAGGCTGAAGGGGCTTCTCAGGTAGCTGTTCTCCCCTCCCTTCCTAGGGTGGTTAGGCCCTCCCCTTCTGTTTCCAAGGCTTCTTCGAGAGGCAGGCCAGGATTAACTTCAGTGGGGGTCTCCCCTAGTACTTCAGGGTCTCTACCTAAGAAACATATGCTTAAAATGGCAGAAGATTTGATTACTATGATTAGAGGTTCTATGCCCCCTCCTGATAAGAGGCCTAGGGTGGAACCTGAGCTTGAGAGTTTTGAGCAGTGTTCGGAGGCTTCTGAGTCTTCGGCTGAAGACTTGCAGGAATATCCTCCTTATTCTGATTCTGATGTAGATGATTCTACTCCTTCGGCTTCTCCTCCTGAGGATTTTTCTTTTTCAGAGACTCTTCATTCCATGAGAGAGCATTTTAAATGGGAAGGTCAAGATTTCTCTGATTCCAGGAAAAGGCTTAGGGAATTTTTGTTTCTACCCCAGCATAGGCCTTTAGCTATACCTCCTGTTCTGGATGTGGTTGAAGATGTTTTTGCAGAGGCTTCCCTGAACCCTGATTCTTTGCCTCCTGCCCCAGTTAAACCGGATAGGTATTATAGGGTGCCTGAAGCTCATAAGTATCTTTTTATGAGTCCTAGGGCAGACCCAGAAACTGTTTCTCAGGGCCCTAAAGGTGTTAAGGCTTCTGTTGTTAAAAATCCTGTTCCTCCTGATAAAGAGGCAAGGGCTTTGGATAGATGGGGAAAGAAGGTGTATACTTCTTCCACTTTAGCCATGAGGGCTTTGAATTGCCAGTTTCACATGTTAAAATACCAAAATTATCTCCTTTCTCAATTGAAGTCTAAGGTAGATGCTCTGGCGGAAGGTATTGAGTGTAAAGAGTTACAGGATTTAGTTCATGTTTCTGAACAGGTGGGTAAGCATTCCTTGCAATGTGGTTTTGATGCTGTACAGGCCTCTTCAAGGGTGGCAGCCACTGGTTCTGTTCTTCGCAGGCACGCCTGGCTGAGGGACCAGAATTTAGCAGAGCATGTAAAGACTAGGATTTTAGATGCTCCTTTACAATCTGATGTGTTGTTTGGTTCGCCTGTGGAAGCAGTTTTAAAGAAAATGGAGGACAAGGCTAAGTCTATGCAGACTGTTAAAGATTTTTTGCAGGTTCAGCCTCCAAAGTTTAGTAGAAATTGGCATACTAAGGGGTGGACATATCCTTCTTATGATTCCCAGTCTAGGGGTAGGTCTAGACGTGGTAGGGGCAGAGCTCAAAGTTCTTTTAGGCCTAGAACAGGGAGTTCACCTGCTCAATCTTCTGGTGAGGGCAGGGGTCAGTCCTTTCGTAAACAGACCCAATGACCTGCCTTTTCAGCTGCCAGAGCCTTCTCGTCTGGCAGCACCTTTGGGAGGAAGGTTGGCACTTTTCAAAGAAAATTGGAGTTTAATTACCCAAGACAGATGGGTATTGGATATCATTCACCACGGTTACAGGTTTTATTTCCATACCTTGCCTCCTTTCAAAGGCATGCCAGACATTCCTCCTCTACAAAGAAAAGAGGCTCACAAGCAAATTTCTCTGTTACTCCAAATAGGGGCCATTCAGCCAGTTCCTGTGCCAGAAAGGGGCCTAGGATTTTATTCTCGCCTGTTCCTAGTACCAAAAAAGGGGAACACGTGGAGACCAATTTTGGATTTATCTATCCTCAACACTTATCTGGACATTCCCAAGTTCAAAATGTTGACGTTACAACAGCTTTTACCTCTGCTGGGCAAGGATCACTGGATGGTAACTTTAGATCTCAAGGAGGCTTACCTTCATGTGCCTATCAGACTAAGTTGCAGGAAGTATCTGCGTTTTTGAGCTGGGAATTCCCATTATCAGTTCTCTGCATTGCCCTTTGGCTTATCTACTGCGCCCAGAGTATTCACAAAAGTTCTGGCTCCAGTGATAGCTTACTTCAGGCTAAAAGGAATACAAATCTATCCTTACTTGGACGACTGCCTGATTCTGGCTCAAGAAAAGGACAAGCTTCTTCAACATTTGGAATATGTGATGGCAGTGCTAAGATGCCTGGGGTATTCTGTGAACGAAATAAAGTCCAGTCCAGTACCCTCTCAAGACATGTGCTTTCTGGGTGTAAGACTGAATACAGCAACCCAGATGGCCTTTTTAACCCCGGACAAACAAAAGAATCTTTCAAATTACTTCCATCAACTATCTCTTCAGTCCGGGCTGACTGCAAGGACAGTCCTTCAAGCCTTAGGGTTCATGGCATCTTGTATTCTGGTGCTTCCCAATGCCAAACTGCATATGAGGAAGCTGCAATGGTATCTCAAAAATGTATGGACACAGCACTGCCAGGATTTGGACACTGTCATTCAAATAATACCTTGCATTCAAAAGGAATTTTTGTGGTGGGCTCAGGAATGTCACCTAAACAAGGGACTCTCTGTGACCCGGCCAGAGGCGAGTCAGATTCTAACGACAGATGCCTCAGACATAGCTTGGGGAGCTCATCTGAATGGAGAATGGATACAAGACAAGTGGCCTGCCAGACTACAGCATCTACATATCAACATGAAGGAGATGTTAGCAGTCCAGTTTGCATTAATGGCTTTCAAGGAGTTACTTCTTCCAGGGCAGGTGTTGATTCTAACAGACAACACAACTGTCATGTGGTACATCAACAAACAAGGGGGAACACATTCTTATCCTCTATGCAGGCAAGCAATAATTTTGTGGGAGACTGCGCTCAGCTTGCATCTAAATCTTCAGGCAAGGTTTCTGCCAGGAGCACAGAACTCCTTAGCAGATGTGTTAAGCAGACAAATCATGGATCCCCACGAGTGGAAACTGGATCTTCATGTATTTCAAAAATTGACAGTGTCATGGGGAACTCCAGACATAGATCTGTTCGCTTCTCCACTAAACCACCAGCTGCCAAAGTTTTGCACGAAAAGGTTTCATCACACAGCTTGGAAAGTGGATGCTCTGTCTTTCAGTTGGAAGAATCTTCATGTGTATGCCTTTCCACCTCTGCCTCTCCTCCCAAAGGTACTCCTAAAGGTCAGACAAGACAAGCCAAGGATGATTTTAATAGCTCCAGATTGGCCTCGGCAACACTGGTACCCATTACTGAGGAGTCTGGCAAAGAAGCCTCCATGGCCTTTACCTTTGATTCCACACCTATTGTCTCAGAGGGACGGTCATCTACTCAATGTCAAGCTTCACTCTCTTCATCTAACAGCTTGGCATATTCTGTTTTGAACCACAGCAGGTCTCAACTTCCTCAACAAGTTTTGAATGTGATTATGGAAGCCAGAAGACCTAGTACAAGGAAAGTGTATGCAGGAAAATGGAAAAGATTTTTATTTTGGAGTGCAGCAAAGGATTTGGATGTTTCTGTGCCTAATTTGAGTGTGCCTCTTCAATATCTTACTGAGTTATTGGACAAAGGTTTGTCTTTTTCTTCCATTAAGATTCATGCTGCAGCAATTTCAGCTCACTATGATTGTGACCCACCATTGTTTTCTCATCCTTTGTTCAAGCAATTTCTTAGAGGGCAAAGAATATAAGACCCCACGTAGAGCTCCTACTCCTGCTTGGGATCTCAATTTTGTGTTGGAGAAACTTACTCTACAACCTTTTGAGCCTCGGCTACTGCTGAATTGAAATACTTGTCATGGAAGACTGCTTTTTTGTTGGCCATTACTTCTGCAAGAAGGGTTTCTGAATTGCAGGCCCTTATGGCGGTTGAGCCTTTTTTGATTTTCCATAAGGATAGGGTATCATTACGTACTAATCCTTCCTTTATGCCTAAGGTGGTTTCTAGTGTGGCTTTAAACCAAACTATTCATTTGCCTACTTTTTATGCAGATCCCCAAAATAAGGGGGAAAAGATTTTGCACACTTTAGATGTACACAGGCAGTTTGCGTTATTATTTAAGCAGGACTAAGGATTTTAGGCAGTCTCAGCAGTTGTTTGTTTCTTTTGCTTTGAATTCCCAGGGCAAGCCTGTGTCAAAACAAACTATTTCTAAGTGGATTGGGTTTTGCATTGCATTCTGTTATTCCCATCATGGCAAGGAGATTCCAGCTGGGATTAGGCCTCATTCCACTAGGGCTACTGCCACTTCAACAGCATTTCTAAGGGGGGTGGCAACTAAGGATATTTTGGAGGCAGCTACTTGGAGTTCAGTACATACTTTCTCTAAGCATTACCACCTTCCTCTCTACTCTAAATCTAGGGCTGGTTTTGCCACGGCTATTTTGCAGGGCATGTTGACAGCTCCTGCGTCTTCATGATTTGCCAGCCTCCCTTACCTCTGCTTTGGGATTCTACCCAAGTGTTAGGACTGCAGCAATGTGAGATGAAGAACATAGTACAGTTTTGTACCTACCATAAATGTAGATGTTCGAAGATCCACATTGCTGCAGTCCAATTTACCCTCCCTCCTTCCCCTCTGTGTTTAGGGGTGGTTGTGTAGGTGGGGTTGTACTTTTGTAAATATGTATATATTGTACATATATTGGGTACAGGAGTGTTTGGTATTTTTTGGTTTTGGCCTTATCGTTTTAGGGTCTTCTGACATCTGGGGCAAGAAAAGACTGAGGATATGACGTCGGTCATGCGCATTTGTACCCTGACGTCCTGACGTCAGACTAATGCGCCTTGACCGACGTCAGCCTTATACTTTGGTATTCGGGCCGACTGGGACAGCGGACTACCCAAGTGTTAGGACTGCAGCAATGTGGATCTTCGAACATCTACATTTATGGTAGGTACAAAACTGTACTTTTTATTTTAACATACTTTATCATTTTTTTATTTTTAATACACCAGGTATAAGTAAATTTACTGTTGATTGAGCAGTGAAGGATGAAGTTTTTTTATTTAGGGGTAGAATGTATTATATTGTTCTTTAGTCAGGGCTTTTAACTCTGTATTTTTAACTATGGTAGAACTTTTATCAAGTGATGTGTTAATTGAACATTAAGAGGTTTAATTGAGACATTGGTCACATGACTGGATTGTTGAAACATTTAAGAGTGTCTATGAAGTTGATTCTTTTATCTGAAGAAGTCCAGCCTCTGTGCTGGACGAAAAACACTTAATAGAGTTTGTGGTGTTCTTACATCGGTTGCTTTTTTATGTTTATTCAGTTTGTGAAGTATTTTTTCGTTTCCAAACCATCTTCCATGCAGACAGGGTCTCCCTGAGAACCAATCCCTCGTTCATGCCAAAGGTGGTTTCGGATGTTACCCTCAACCAGACCATCCACCTGCCCACCTTCTTCCCCAACTCTCAGAACAAGGGGGAAAGGATACAGCATTCTTTGGATATGCACAGGCAACTCAGATTTTATCTGGATCGTACAAAGACATTCAGGAAAACTGACCAGCTCTTGGTCAGCTTTTAAACAGGGGAAACCAATATCCAAACAGACCATTTCCAAATGAATAGCATATTGTACCACGTTTTGCTGCTCCTTGCATGGAAAACCACTCCCTAGGACCATCATAACCCATTCCACTAGGGCAACCTCTAATTCCACAGCATTCCTTAGAGGGGTACCCACCAAGGACATCCTGGAAGCTGCCACATGGACTTCAGTCCACACCTTCACCAAATATTACCATCTGAACCTATTCTTAAAAGCTAGGGCTGGGTTTGCTTCTGCAGTTCATCAGGGCATGCTGACCCAATCTTAAGTTTCTGTTAACTTTCCACTCTTCTCCTCAGCTTTGGGAATCTTCCCAATGGTTCGGACTGCAGCAGTGAAACGCGAAGAACATAGTACAGATGTTCATCGTGCATACAGCTGCAGTCATAACAGATGGGTTCTCCTGCCGTCAGGCGGGTTCTCGGTCGGCCGAATTCCAAAGTCTAGGTCTGGCGTCGGTTGTCGTCGCTTCTTCCCTGATGTCAGTGCGACAGGGGTATAAAAGAACCAGCCAACACCATTTTCTTCAGTCTTTCTTGCCATGCGGTGCTCAAAGCAGAAGCAGTTCGCAAGTGCCAGTCGGCCAGCTCCTGAGATTATGAAAAATTTGGAAAACCGAAGTCTTCTTAAAAGCTAAGTACCCCGTTGGGGAAACTTTTCTTGCCTCAGACCGATGTCAGACAAAGTTAATAATTGTATTTCTTGTGGGAAGCAAATACCGCATAAGGATTTCCATTCCCTCTGTATACCTTGCTTAGGCCCAGACCACGACGTCTCGGTCTGTCACTGTTGTGCTTCATTCAACAAACGCACTATTAAACGTCGGGCGGAGTTTGCCCAGCATTTTTTTGGGAAAGCATTTAACTATACCATGTCGTCAGATACTCCGACACCGGTTTTGTCTAAAAAACGCAAAGACAAGGACCGACACTCGAGGTCCGCGGCCTCTACCGACACCACGCCAAAGCCGATTACACGTGGTCCGGTTCTCAGTGAGGCGCCTACGCAGCCCCTGACTACCGACGACACATATTTGGCGGTGTCTCCTGTACCCGAGGTCGCAGGCTCCTCGGCCCACACCCCGACTACAGATACCGAAGCCACTCTTGGCATTGAAACACAGAATGTGGACAGGTCCACCTCCACTCAAGGTGTCTTCAGACCTTCCTCTTCTTTCTCCATCAAGGCTTTCACCAAGTCTAAAGCAACCATACACCCTAAGAGACCAGTTCCACAGGGCCCATCTCCAGGCCCCATGCCTAAGAGACAGATGCTTAAAATGGCTGAGGATTTAATTACTCTAATCAGAGGTTCTCAGCCACCTCCGGACAAAAGGCCCAGAGTGGAGGAAGAATCCCCCTCCTCTGATCAGGGATCCATTATTTCAGACCACTCTGATGATCAGGAACAGGCTTACTCCCCTTTTGAAGACTCTGATGCAGAGGAGTCTATTCCTTCCGTATCCCCCCCCTGAGGATTTCTCATTTGGGGAAACTTTGCATACCTTAAGGGAACACTTCCACTGGGAAGGCCAGGATTATTCAGATTCCAAGAAAAGGCTCAGGGAATTTCTTTTGTTACCCCAGAACAGGCCTCTGGCTATACCTCCTGTCTTGGACATCCTAGATGATGTTTACTCGGAGGCCTGCCTTAACCCGGACTCTCTACCTCCAGCTCCAGTTAAGCCTGACAGGTACTACAGGGTTCCTGACTCACACCAATTTCTTTACAAAAGCCATGCTGCTGACCTAGAAACCATCTCACAGGGACCCAAGGGAGTTAAGGCTTCCATTGCCAAAAATCCATTGCCTTCCGAGAGAGATTCCAGATCCTTAGAAAGGTGGGGAAAAAAGGTATATACCTCGGCTACCTTAACCATGAGGGCCTTAAACTGTCAGTTTCATATGCTAAAATACCAACAGTTTCTGTTATCTCAATTGAAAAGTAAAATGTCACAACCTGAACAACCAGACTTGAAGGAGTTGCAGGATTTGATGCATAGTGCAGAACAAGTGGGTAAACATACCTTACAATGTGGTTTTGATGCTCTAGAGGCCTCATGTAGAGCTGCTGTTACAGGCTCAGTCATACCTAGGCATGCTTGGCTCAAGGAACAAACCTTGCCTGATCATGTCAAAGCTAAATTACTAGACGCCCCCCTTCAAAAGGATGTACTATTTGGGGCAAATGCTGAGGGAGTATTACGAAAAATGGAGGAAAAAGCTAAATCAATGCAAACTGTGAAAGAATTTCTGCAGGTTCAACCACCACATTTTAGTAGAAATTGGCCGTCCAAAAACTGGTCCTTTCCTGCCACGGACAGACCCCAAAGAGGCAGATACAGGCACCCGAGGGGCAGAGGACAACCACAAGGATCGTACAGAGGCAGACAATGGCAAGCTCCTACACAAAGAAGTGGTGAGGACAACTCACAATCTTTCAGAAAGCAAACCCAATGACTTTCCCCTTTGCAGGCCAACCAGGTCTCAAATGGCAGCCCCCTTAGGAGGAAAGCTGGCACTATTCTCAAAAAATTGGCACGTTGTCACAAAGGACAAATGGATCCTGGACATTATAAACAGAGGCTACAAATTCCACTTTCATACCCTTCCAAAAATGAGAGGCATGCCAAAACTGCCACACAATCAAAGGGCAGAGGCACAAAAGCAAGTTTCAGATCTTATAAACATGAAAGCTATTCAAGAGGTACCTACACACGAACAAGGTCAAGGTTTTTATTCCAGGCTATTTCTAGTGCCAAGGAAGGGAAAAGATTGGAGACCTATTTTGGATCTTTCCATCCTAAACACATTCCTACTCGTACCAAAATTCAAGATGCTCACTCTACAGCAACTTCTTCCCATGCTGGGCAAGGAGTCTTGGCTGGTAACATTGGACCTCAAGGAGGCATACCTACATGTCCCAATCAGACAAAATTGCAGAAGATACCTCAGATTTCTTGCAGGTTCAACCCATTATCAATTGTCTGCATTGTCCTTTGGCTTATCTACTGCGCCCAGAGTATTCACGAAATGCCTGGCATCAGTAATTGCCTACTGCAGACTTCAAGGGATTCAAATATACCCTTATTTGGACGACTGCCTGATCCAAGCGGACAGCAAGCACATTCTTCTGAAACATCTGGCTTATGTAATAATGTTATTAAACTCTCTGGGATACACAGTCAACAAAGAGAAATCAAGGCTAATACCCTCTTGAAATATAATTTTCCTGGGTGCCAATTTGGACACAAACACCCAGATGGCCTACCTCACACCAGAGAAGCAGGGGCAACTAATTCAATATTTCAAAACACTGGCAAATTGCACTAGGCTGACTACAAGGAAAATCCTGCAGGCTCTGGGGTTCATGGCATCTTGCATCTTGCTAATCCCATGTGCAAAGCTGCATATGAGAAAACTACAATGGTACCTAAAAAACATATGGTCTCAACACAGCCACAGTTTGGAAACAATAATACCACTACTTCCTTGTCTGCAAAAGGAATTTCTGTGGTGGGCTCAAGCATGTCAAGCAAACACAGGTCTTCCATTCAGCAAGCCTCAAGCATATCAAGTCATCACAACAGACGCCTCGGACTACGCCTGGGGGGGCGCACATGACAGACCGGTGCATTCAGGGCAAATGGTCCCAAAAGGAAAAGCACCTTCACATCAATCAAAAAGAAATGCTAGCAGTAATAAATGCTATTATAGCTTTCAAGGACCTTCTACAACCAGGTCAACTGTTGATAAAAACGGACAACACCACAGTTATGTGCTACATAAACAAGCAGGGAGGAACACATTCCTATCCCCTATGCAGACTGGCCATATCACTGTGGAACATGGCCATGGACTTACAAATGGAACTACAAGCACAGTACTTGCCAGGCAAGGAAAACACGCTGGCAGACAACCTAAGCAGGAATATGACAGATCCACACGAATGGATGTTGCATCCAAAAGTTTTTACAGAAATAATCCAAGAATGGGGAAGGCCAGACATAGATCTCTTTGCCTCCCACAAAAATCATCAATTGACAAAATTCTGCTCGAGGACCTTCCACCCAAAGGCCTGGAGAGTGGACGCTCTCTCTTTCAGCTGGACAGCAATGACAGTTTATGCCTTTCCGCCTCTTCCTCTGCTGCCCAAAGTCCTATTAAAGACCAGAGCAGACAGACCAAAGATGATCCTCATTGCTCCGGACTGGCCAAGGCAACACTGGTACCCACTCCTGAGGAGCCTGACTCATTCCCCTCCATGGACCCTGCCTCTAATGCCTCTTCTTCTGACTCAGCACAGCTTCAAAACTCTTCACAGTCAGCTAAAAACACTCAGTCTAGCCGCATGGAAGATTCCTTAGCATCACAGCAGGCCCTACTCTCCAAGGAGGTGCAGGATGTCATTTTGGAGGCCAGAAGGCCATCAACTAGAAAAGCTTACTCCGCAAAATGGAAACGTTTTTGTGTCTGGAATGAGAAAAAGGGCCAGAACCCTGGAAAACTGAAGTTACCTCAAATACTACAATATTTGGCTGAATTACTAAGCAGTGGACTTTCGTTCTCTTCCATCAAAATCCATGCCTCAGCCATTTCTGCAGAATACAACACTGATCCTCCTTTATTCTCTCACCCTCTTTTAAGACAGTTCCTCAGAGGGGCTAAGAATTTAAGGCCGCCAAGGAAACAACCAATACCTTCTTGGGATCTAAATTTCATTCTGGAAAAACTGACTTTGCCTCCTTTTGATCCAGCTGCTTCATCAGATTTGCAATATTTGTCCTGGAAAACAGCTTTCCTTCTGGCTATCACTTCAGCTCGTAGAGTTTCAGAACTACAGGCCCTCATGGCTGTCCAACCTTTTATCATCTTCCATCAGGACAGAGTTTCATTACGAACCAACCCGTCCTTTATGCCTAAAGTGGTATCCAGGGTAGCTTTAAATGAGGCCATACATTTACCTACTTTTTATCCCAATCCTCAAAACAAAGGGGAGAGATTACTACATTACTTGGACATCCACAGGCAACTGCGTTATTATTTGGACAGAACAAAGCCTTTCAGAAAATCAGAACAGCTCTTTGTGGCCTATGCGGTAGGAGCTCCAGGAAAGCCAATTTCCAAGCAAACAATCTCAAAATGGATAGCCCACTGCATACGCTTTTGCTACTCCTTTCATGGCAAAACTGTTCCTACAGGCATTAGAACTCATTCCACCAGGGCCACAGCCACCTCTGCAGCCTTCCTCAGAGGAGTTCCTACTAAGGATATCTTGGAAGCAGCCACTTGGAGTTCTGTGCATACCTTCTCCAAGCACTACAACCTACCATTATACTCCAAATCTAGAGCAGGCTTTGCCACTGCAGTCTTGCAGGGCATTTTGGCTCCTCCTAGTTCCACCTAGTGCCTACCACTCCTTTCTTAGCTTTGGGATTCTACCCATCTGTTATGACTGCAGCTGTATGCATGATGAACATAGTACAGTTTTGTACCTACCATAAATGTAGATGTTCGAGTGCTAATACAGCTGCAGTCCAGGTTTCCCTCCCTCCTTCCCCTCTAGGGGTATTCTTTTATGGTGTATTTGCTTGCAACTACTGTTTTTTGATTATATTGCATTGCATTACTTCATAATTTTATGTATTGCCTTCCTTCTGGGGCACCTGACATCTGGGGCAAGAAAAACTGAAGAAAATGGTGTCGGCTGGTTCTTTTTTACCCCTGTCGCACTGACGTCGGGGAAGAAGCGACGACAACTGACGCCGGACCTAGACTTTGGAATTCGGCTGACCGAGGACCCACCTGATGGCAGGAGAACCCATCTGTTATGACTGCAACTGTATTAGCACTCGAACATCTACATTTATGGTAGGTACAAAACTGTACTTTATGTACACTCACCATAAATGTAGATGTTCGAGTGTGTTTACTGCTGCAGTCATTGTTTCCCTCCCTCCTTCCCCCTGATATCTGCTTTCCTTAGAGAGAGACATATTTCTATGTTGGTCTCTGACCCCAGGACTACTGATAATTATTAACATTGGACTTCTTTGGTTGGTTAAGACAAGAAAAACTGAGGTAATAGCATTGCTTGCTCTCCTTTATAGGTCAGACGACCTGACGTCACCAAGCAAGCGACAACAGCCAATGTACAAAACATTGACTCTGGTATTCGGACCGACTGAGGTCTACTACAGCATGGATAACCCAATGGTTAGGACTGCAGCAGTGAGCACACTCAAACATCTACATTTATGGTGAGTGTGCACAACTGCATTTTTTGCATCCAGGGCGAAAGAGGTCATCGTCTCTCTCTCTCTCTCTCTCTACTCTTCCCTCATTAGACCAGTCATTGAGTATAATGCCCCTTTTGGCATGTACCTCACTAGCCACCTACAATAGCTGGAGAGGCCACAGAAGTATCTCACGAAGAGGATCCTAGGCATTAAGCACATGTCCTACATGGACAGACTCAAAAGACCTCAGCTATTCTCTGTCTCATATCCGTATAACTATAGTTTGCAAACTCAATCTGAGGTAATTCGCTGAGGAGCATTGTGGGTAGAGGTTCGCTCGAGAATGTTTGTGAGGTGCGAGCTGGAATAACGGCTGAGTCTTTTCCAAGGCTCTGAACCGAACCCACAGTCAAGGATTAGTGAAGAACAACACCACAGATGGAACATTATGGTAAGACATAACTTCTTTTTTTATATGTGTTTGTCAGTAAGCTGACTGGAAGTACTAGTGTTGCTCAGTATATATGATAGCCTGAGCCAGTTCACTAAAGCACTCTTTGATTAACGTTTGTAATTTATTTTATTGAGTAGAAAATTGGATACCTGAATCTAAGACTATCTTAAATGGCACAAAGAAAAAAACAAGAATCTTTAATATTAACATGAATCAAGAACAACACTTCCTCTATTAACACAATAATCAAGATTCCCATAGGGAAAGTGTCTCGCACAAAACTACTTGGAGTCATCGTAGACAAGAATTTACAATTTGATGAACAAAAACTAATCAAAGTATTTAAAAGCTATGTAGAACCAAGCCAGCAGGTCATAACTAATAAACTCCTCACTGTTATGAACATCTCAGACATTTCCACTCACCTTTTCTAGTTTGCGTTTCACTAGTCTTCAACAAAACTCAGAAAACAAAACTAAACAGGTAAACAAAAATTGACTTAGAATTAAATAGCCAGGTACATGGCTGACTTCCCATACAGAACTCACCACTGTACAGCTTTAAAGAATATCATATAGCTAGTACTCCATCATAAATTAACAGTCAGCTGTACTGTTTTAACAGGTGTCCAGTAATAATAAACAGTGTAGCAAAGGAACATAATCCTCCAAGACTGAATAGGTCAAAAAATGTAAATTATTTGGTTATAGAAAAATCAACCAACCGTCATGGAGTTTTGGTGTACTTTTGTGTATATGTTGCAAAAGAGTGGAAATATGATCTCAGTCAAACACTTAATATTTTTAAACAAACTAAAAAAAAGCTACTTGATAAAATGGCACTGCTTTTGTCTTAAATGTACCTAAATGTATTCAGTGGAGCTTGTAAAAGTAAAATTAGCTGTATTACCTGCTAAGGCAAGCTGAAGCACTGTAACCTTAGAGCATTTTCATAATGACATTTGTCAGTCAGAAATATTCTCTACAAATGTGTTCTTTTTCCATAAAGCTGAACAAGTGTGCGTATGATATTTTTGCTATTATAAAGTCTTGATATTGCTTCTTGCTAATAATGTTTAAGTAAATACATATGCAAATAGAAGTTTATTGTATTAACAAACTGAAGAATTTCACACCTCGTAATTAGAGTTGAAAGGGCTGGGAAAGGCATTTATAATTGTGCAAAAAATTGTCTAATATAATAATTTAATCATTCATATACCTTTACAGCTTTCACAAATTATTAATACTTTTAAATGTGTAATGATTTCACAGAAAAAGCATTGCGTGATGATAGCACTTTGAGGGGGCCAGTTGTGCAATCGTAATAGAAGCATTATTTGTAAATTCTGTTGAATAAAACATGTTTGCAATACACGTTTAACTTGGATTTCAGAAAGTTGTACTTCACACAGAGAGAGAGAAAGGTGGACGTGGAGGTAGATACATGCGGTAGGCTACCTGAATGGGTGGAGAACTCTTAAATTATTAATGTGGTCAAGGAGCAGGGGACAAATAGAAAAGTGGGGAAGTGATCAAAGGCATTTGTAAAGCAGTTGCCAGTTATTAGTTTCAAACCACAGATAGACTGGGTAGAACTGTTGTCTTTTTTGCCTTCACACACACACACAGAATTACCTTTATCACCAGGCAGAGTATTAAGTAATGGACTTGTCAGTATGAAGGTAAAGTTGTCTTTGAAATTTTTAGAGAAAGATGTCATGGGAAAAATGGTAATAGTGTATGGAGGATGGAAGTAACTGTACTTATGACGCCAACTACATTTTAATCAAATTATTGCTAAGACTGAGATTTCCAGAAAAGAAAGTGGGTTTCCTGGCACTACTAGTATTGATTTTATGGGTATTGTGTTTAGACTTCTTGACTTATGCAGACAGTAAGGTTTCAGTTGAAAATGGCTGCCACAAAAGGATATACTGCCAGACCAGCTGTCTGGAATTTTGTAAATAATTGTCATTCGTGAATATCAACACGATTCATATGCTTGTGTTACAACTGTATTAGAACTGTATATTATGTGCATCTCAAACTGCTAGTACAGAAGAGTGTGTTGTAAAGATATTTTACAAAGAAGAGATGTTTTAAGTACTGAGCTAAAATGTAACCACAGCATGCCCCACTGGAATAGAACAGCAATTAACCTGCACTATTGTTACTGTTTAGATGTATATGTCTTAACAATAGATGTATATGTCTTAACAATGGAAACTGCAACACAAGAAGTTAACTTAAGAAAAATAGATGAAATTAAATTACTTTGTCAGCAAGAGGCAGGATGTCTATACTAGGGGGAGGTCTCTGTGTTGTCTTGAAAGAGAGATAATTACTAGGCTTGAGATGTAGAAGTGTTTTATTGTTTTTATGACTTCCAGGATCTGCAAACATCTGAGAAAAGTCTTTGTTTATGTATTTTCATAAATAGATGCTAAATGCTACCAGCTGCATCGGTGGGGGATTTCACCTGGGATACAGTCAGATAACAAGTGATGTAATTCTGCAAGCTATCCCAAAAGTAATATTTGGGATATTAATTTAAGAACTGTCTGAGAGAGAGACTGGCATTTTGTATTTTGTCTTTGACCTGACAAGAAGATCCACTCACCACATCTGTCTTGCTTACTGTGTAAGTAAGTTAACTAGGGTACAGTAATTTCTCTTAGATACTGTCAGGAATATAGTATAGTATAGCTTATATGTTTTCTTTATTTGAGACTGTCTTGTTGTTTTAAATATTTCCTGTGATTTTGAACTCTGATGCAACTGTGATTATATACTGAGTATTTTCTTGTTCTTTTTTTATTATTAAATATGTTTAAACGTTTTATTGTGACTGATGTTTGTGAGACATATTTAAGTTCTGAGAGTACTTGCATATTTTTTGTTGACACTGTGGGCCACTCCTAATAGCCTTGCTGTTGGTCAAACTATGATTTGCATTAACAGTAACATTTCACAATAAGATTGTACACCCTTTGTTAAGGGCCTTAAAGTAGCTGATAAGGATGTGGCTGGTAGCAGTAATAACTACCTTATAGTCTGGTAAAAGGGGGCATAGCTAGTAAACCTGTGCCAGCCTTTCACAGGTGTGTGTGTGTGTGTGTGTGTGTGTGTGTGTGTGTGTGTGTGTGTGTATATATATATATATATATATAAGTCAAACCTCAAAATGTGTGTGTTAGCTACTTGGGCAAGGACATGAAGCACTGGTTGGACAGAGAGGGTGCTGGACATCTTGGCTTGGCCACTCAGCTGAGATCTCAACCCTATAGCTGTGCCAATGGGGAGTCTGATTGGAGATCTGGAGAAAGAGGGAGAAATCAGCCCCAGACTGACTGTGGTCTCTGTGTGCTCTTAAGGGAAATTGCACTTTACTGTGTGTGTACTTTTCATCCTCCCGGTGTATGTACCCCACTGGTGTTAGTGGTGAGGATTGAGGCTCCTCGATTACTGGGCCAGTGCTGGAGCGTCACAGTGGCAACTCCAAGTAAGAATAAGTTCAAATTCACTTTGATTAACATATTTAAGACCAAGGACAACAATAAAAATATCAGTAATATATCAAGAAATAAATGTATATAAAGTGATAAACAAAGCAAACTACACAAAGTAAAATATATTAACCACATACGGTGCATGGTAAAATGCAAGGAATAGTGTATTCTGTCAGTAAGATAAATCATAATTATGGTTCATTAAGGACTGCTTGAACCCACTTACACAGAGATATATTTTCAGCCAGTCTAGGTAGCATGTTTCAGAGTTGCAGTCCTTGATAGGCAAACTCCTGAAACCCAGAAGATTCAAGCCACACTACTGGAAGTGATAGCAGCGACTAAGGGTGGTTGAGCATGGGGGACAGTGTGGCTCATAACCATTTGATAAGATCATCTTAGGCTAGAGATTCAGGTTATGCTATGGGAGACCAAGACTAGAACCTTAAAATGAAATTTCCAAAATGAGAATGTTTCAAGCAGAACTTAGAATAAATGGTTGATGGGGATGTTCACTAAGAGAACAGAACTAACTAAAAGTATATTCTTACATGACACAATAGCAGATGTTGCGTAAGTAAACTTTGAAAGGCATTATAGACGCTTTTGTTAATAGAAGAAGTTGTGGCTAAATTATGCAGTAACAAAAATGTGGAAGAGCAGGATTAGAACTATTGATTGACATTATTACAGTAATGGGAAAATGTTAGGGATGGAAAGCAGGCATATGACTGGTAAACGTGTGGAAAAAAGCAGCAAATGGCTTCCATTTACAATTTAGAGAATGAGTGCTGAATGCAACAATGTACTGGAAGAGAATAATCGATACTTTTCCATTAAACCCCTACCACTTTACGATGCTGGTTTGCTGGCATTTGACACCGTACGACTTCTTATGTTGTTCACGTATGTGTATTACTCCAGGTACTACATGCCAAAGTGTTTTTGCAACTGATAATATTTAAAGAAAGTGAGCTAGGTAAAGTCCGGCCCTGTATTGATTGTCAGTCCCTGTTTACTATCATGGATTACCACCTGTTCCGAAACATGGCTTGGACACCTGAATCTGTGTGGAGATGTTGTCTCCCCCCCCCCTTCTGTCCTCTGTCACCTATTGTTTTCTCAAGTGAAAGAAAGTCCATGTTGGTCAGTCAAATATTTTGGAGACACCGCTATTTGTCTTAGTAGCCTTTTCAGTTGTAGTTGTGGAACTGTAATAGCAAATCATTGTTTATATTTGCTGTAGGTCCTTTACCTGTGCAAAATAAGGTGTGTACAGGTTTTCCCCACCTGACAGTTCAACTGTTGTTCATTTTTTGCTGAATGAAGTGACACTGTGTAGGACGTCTGCTTCAGTTGTCTGTCTTGCTAGCTGGTTAGCTTTGAGTTAGGCTGCTGCTTCACTTGTGTAGAAATAGGAGCAAAACACAGCAGCGCAAAGTGGTACTATTTTAATGGAAAACAGTTTCATCTGTCTTTATTTTGTTTTATTTATTACCCTTATACAAAAGTGTACTCTACCTTACAGACAGTCATGCTTTAGCCACAGCAAAGTGTTTTTGTACAAAGGTGCAGTAAAGGAAGCTTTGTGTATATTTTTACCAGCGTGAACTCGTAGGGGTTTAATGGAAAAGTACTGAAAAATCAGTAGTCAGCAGAGGGAAATGATACAGGGATAGGTAATACAAATAAATAAAAATAAGATAGGTAATAAAAAAGGATTTATTTAAAAGAAAAAGACTGGATTGTTAAAATATCTGCCATTAAATATAAATTTGTGTGGAACTGGTATAGTAAGATGACATGCTGCAAGGCTAGAGTTTTTGTATTAACTGGTAAGTGGACAAGTCTATAGTTTGGCATCTCTGAGTACAGGGTATGATGGTAGTCCATTTGAGAGGATACCACTGTGTACCACAGGTTCATAGGTAGGTACTAGGCTATTGGCCCAAGGGCCTACGTAAGCCTAGCCAGCAAGGTCCCCTGGCTTATGCCACCCACGAAAGTTATTTTCCTGTGCCACTGTCAAGCAGAGACACAGAAGTGATCCCCGGGGTGTATTTCCTATTTCCCATCCACTCATCAAGCTTTTTCTTGAAGAGTGCTAATGAAGACCTTTGCTTGACATAGATGGGTAGTCTGTTCCAGAGTATGGGAAGACTCTGGGACAGGAATCTGTACCTCCAGCATGTCCTGTTTATTGTGGTGACAAGGTTTAGGTCCCTAGAGCGTGTAGTTCAGAGGGATTGGGATTTCTTAAGGTGCAGCATGTCCAACAGCTCTGGGTTTGACATAGCTTTATATGTTAGGCAGAGATCACCTCGGAGTAGGCGATATGCTACAGAGTAAAGCTGGAGTTTTTTGAGGCGGTCAGTGTACGGCATTTGTTTGAGGCCAGTAATCCTCTTTGTGAGGTACTTCTGTGGCCTTTCCAGCTGCTGCAGATGTCTTGTGAGGTACATTCCAAAAGGGATGTTGTACTCTATAATGGGTCTAATGAGTGTGTAGTAGAGGGGAACAATTACCTCTTTTTTCCTGGATGAGAACCCTTTTATGATGAGGTGTGCCACGTCCTGACTACTGTGGCAATGTGACTACCAAAGGAGAGACTACTGTCCACCTGGGTCGCAAGGTCTCTTATCATACATTTGGTGTTAAGTAGATTATTGCCTATGTGGTAGTTCATGGGTACAGAGTTTTTACCAAAGGGAATGACACCACTTTTTGGCATTCAGCTTGAGGCCATGGCTCTGACACCAGGCATCTGTCTCAGCGAGGCCCTTCTGTAGGATCTCCACATCATTTGGGGACTTGACTATGGCTCCTAGTTTGCAGTCATCTGCTAACTTCGTTAGCTAGAGGCCTTCTGTGTTAGGCTGTACTTCAGAGCAGTAGATACCAAACAGGAGAGGTCCCAGGATGGAATTATGTGGTACTCCACTTGTCACTGCTTTGAGGTCAGATTTGGAGTCTGCAACTTTTACAGTGTGGGTTCTGTCAGTGAGCCAGTTGGCAACCCATCTTGTGATGTAGGGATTTATACCTAGTTTAGTGAGTTTAACTATAATCCCAGAATGGGGGATGGTATCGAAAGCCTTGGTGAGGTCAAGATAGGCTGTGTGAACCACCTTACCCTCATCTATGGCTTTGGTGACTGCCTGAAAGAAGTTGATCAGGTTCAGGAGGCATGATCTGCCTTTCACAAACCCGAACTGGGTGGGATCCAGTGTTTGGAGGTTACCAATGTCTTTGTTTTTGAGTTCCATGATGATACGTTCCATGGCCTTGCAAACCAGGCTTGTCAAGCTAATAGGTTGATAGTTCCTGGCATCAGTGGTTGCTCCCCCTTTGTGGAGTGGGATAACTGTTGCTGTGCACCATTCAGTGGGCACAAAGCCTGATGCAAGGCTGTTGTTGTACATGGTGCTTAAGAGGGGAGCCAGTTTGTTCTGAAGTTCATGTAAAACGCAGCCTGGGATGTTGTCCGGTCCCATGGATGCTGTGTTTTTGGCTTTAGAGAGTGCAGCTTTTACCTGTGTAGTTGTGATTACAGGGACTGTGCATTCTTCCTGTATAGATATGGGCCCTTTAGGGAGTGAGGGGGGAGTAAAGTTATCACTGAACCTATCTGTCAGGATGTTGGCAATATCAGTTAGTTCTGTAATTTTCGTGCCGTTGTGCTGTAACTCAGAGCAGATCTGGGTGTTGCCATTGAGATTCTTGACATAGCTATAGAATGCTTTGTGGTTGTCCTTAGAATTAGTGGCAATTTTTGTTTTCGTAGCTAGCTTTGGAGGATCTTATAAGGGATCTCAACTTCTTACTGAGGCTGACCAGGGAGATCCTCCACTCATGGGATTTTACTCTCTCTTGCAACAGTTTCTTCCTTCTGTTGTACAGTTTGTTTATGGCAGGGGACCAACAGATTGGCTTCCTTTTTTTGGAGGATTGCGTCTTGTTTCTGTTTGGGATAGCATGATCCATGCACTCGTGTAAGTGCTTATAGAGTGCATTTGTGTAGGATTCAGCAGTTGTAACTGTATTGTCCATCTGCATGGGTGTCATGAAGTTCACCACTTTTGTCTTAAGCTTGAAGTTGGCTTTGGAGAAATGTTTTACCGTGGTTTCCTTAATAGGGGTGGGATGTGTATTTCAAGGGTGATTAGCTTATGGTCATATCGGACCAATGAGGAGTTGAATTCAGGTGTGGAACACCAGGTACTCATGTTGGTAATGACTAGGTCTAGGATATTGTTGCCCTTAGTGGGGCTGTGGATAACTTGATCCAGGGCATTGGAGTTTATGAATTCCAGAAAGCGTTGAGCTAAGGAGTTGGTGCATGAGTAGTTTTCCCAGTTAATGGTGGGGTAGTTGAAGTCGCCCATTATTAGGGTGTTTGGTTGAACCCTAATGTTTTCCAGTACATCAAGAAAAGAGGAGTGGGAATCCTACGACATGGTGGTGGATCTCTAGCAAGCTACAATTTGGATTGCAGTTTTGCCCAGATTTAGTTGCACTTGGATACCCTCGGATGCATTATGCTGAGCAATTAGCCTGGAGGTGTGGATATCCGTAATGAATATGGGCACACCTCTGCCTTTGGTGTTTTGGTCCGGGTTACATGGCCGAAAAGTGTGGTATATGAGTTATAGCCTGGTAGTGCTGGGGTGCTCTTTGGAGCCTTGAACCAGGTCTCAGTCACTGCACAGATATCAATGTTCTCCATTTTAAGGAGTGCCTCGAGTAAGTGCATTTTGAGATTGACTTCTAGCACTGAGTAGCATTACCCTCAGTTTTTGCTTGCCGGTTCCTGTTACGGTGGTGAATTTGTTATTTGAACCTTGCCTAAAAAAGGCACTATAGGGGCAGCAAGAGCCTTAGCCAGTATCCGGAATCCCAGGGTCGACAGGTGCAGTCCATCTGTGACCAAGCATCGTGGTCTGTCGACCATGTCATCCCAAGCAGACAGATACTGGATCCCCTTAGAATGACGCCAGAAGCTTAGCCAATTGTTGAAGTCAGTGATTTTGTTCTTGTACTGCGTTATCATTCTGGGCGATGGCAGAATGCTACTCAGGGCTAGGGTCATACCTGCCTGGGCTACAAGATTGGAGAGCTCTTCCATGTCTCTTTTTATTTAATCCAGAGAGGTACGTCTCAGGTCATTCACACCAACATGGACAATGACAGAGTCATATTTGTACTTTCTGTGGAGTGACCTGAGTGCGTGGGTTATGTGGCGGATCCTGACACCCAACAGGCAGCTGACAGTAACCTTCTCCTTGTTTAGCCTGGTGAATGGGACATCAGTGTGCCTGAGTATAGAGTCACCTATGACTAGTATGTTGGGTACGTTGTTTTGCCTTATTGGCTGTGGTTGAGTGGCACACTGAGTCTGTGGGCTGTGTGTCATTTGGGTTGTGTTGGGGGATGGAGGTTGCTTGCATTTCTCCTTTGGAGGTCTCTGTTGCTTAGACAGATTATTGTGTTAGCCTCAGCAAATGTTTTTGTGTTACTGTGTGTGGGTTTTGGTGGTGTAGATTTAGTGAGACTATGTGATGAGTGTGATGTGGTGCAAATGTTTACCTTCTCCTCATGACTGTCAAGTTCAGTCTTGACTGGAGAGAGCTTTACATCCAGTTTGGCTAGATAAGTGCATCTCTCACAGGTTGTAGTGTTGGGTGGTAGGAGGAGAGGGTTGTCTGTGTACATGAGGCAGTTTCTACATTGCCTCAAGATGCCCAAATTCATCAGATAGACAGGAGAGAACACTGGGAGCTGACCCTTGGACATGCCTGAATAAAAAAACTATTTTCCTCTAGATAAGTGAGGAAAGTGAGTACAACAGCCATTTTTCTCTAAGCAAGTGAGAAAAGTAAGTACAAAAACTGTGTTCCTCTAGGTAATGAGGAAGGTTTAGTGCTATAGTAATTAGTAGCTTATTTAATGCTTACAAGTTCTGAACAAGTGCTGAGCACAAATAAGCAAATTTAAGTGCTAAAACTAAGAATCTGTATCTGCACTAGACTAGTTACAGGACAGAAGCAAGTGCAAATGCAGGCTTTCAAATCAGAAAGTTGAGAGAGATGGAACAGATTGCCCACATGGCCAATAACTACAATTTCTGGGCCAGAACCAGTCCTGATGTGGTATACAGGTTACCTAGTGCTTACCACTCCCACTGATAAGCTAGAAGGATTCCCTCCAACACAGAAAGGCTTGGGGGGCTCAGAAGCTTACATACAGTCCTGGATGCAGCATATCTGTATCTGGAACACTAGTTACAGGAAAGGTAGGAAACAGGCTTACAGTTTTTTTTACAGAAAAGTAGCAAAAACAGTAGTAAAAACAATTCACATGCAGTGCCAGCTAGCACACGAGTATGTAGCAATATTAGACCAAACACAGTTTAGAAAATGCAGTTAAATTAAAAAGGACTAAAAGCAAGTGCAGAAAGAGTTTATTAGGTAGAATGTGGTAAAGAGATGGGACTGAGGGAGTGTCCCAGGTCAAATCTACAGTGGGGTGGGCAACTGTAAAAGCCACCAAATTTAAACTACAAGCCAACAATACGGAGGGAGGGTGGGACAAAACAGTTTCAACAGAGAGCTAAGCAACAACTAGCAGTACAAACTCTAAAACCAAAATACTCAGCTGTGTATATTTGCAGATAGATTGGAAAGCAGTCTCTCAGAACACAGGTTCCAGCAATTAAGTGGAGAGACCTGTGGATGGAGTTAGATGCTTTTTATTTTTAAAACAAGAAACATCTGTATTAAATTGTCATGTATGACATAGACAATCTTACATTTATATAAATGAAAATAAACCATGCTGACACAATCTCAGTTGCAAGCATTACATATTAAAAACCATGCCGACACCAACTGTAGCTGCAAACACTGTACATCACATATAATATATCCAGTTATTGTCAGTCAACCATTATGTAGCTCATTCAATTCCTGCCTTTTTTTAAACCTCATTCCTCTTCTGCATGTATTTATCCCATACTTCCTACTTTTTCCTATGTAATTTGCTCCTATACTTTTCTAAAGATCTCAAGTCCAGTTGTTTTATCTTTACTATCTTCGTTACATCTTTTAAAGTTGTTTTTGACTTTGATTTCCATTTTCTAGTAATTGCTTTTTTGGCAGCCATCTTAGTCAAGCTCAGCAGGGCCTTACTATGTCTAGGCAATTCCGATTCTGTATCATAGCGCAAAAAAATAATTTCCTTAGTTACACCAACCTCTGACAGAGCAGTCTGCAGAGTCTCTTTAGAGTCTGCCAACTCATTATACTCCCAGAAAATATGTTCCCAGTTACCTATTTCTTTCCCATCACACCTCCAGCATTTGCTGTCTACCTGAGGAAAAAGTCTTTGTGGAGTTTACTTGGGGTATAAAAATGCCTATGTAAACACTTCCAAGCAAAGATCCTCTTTCTTCTCTGACCCTGTACCTGGCTGCTGTGCTCCCTGCTTCGGCGCTTGACCTGCACCTTGTGTTCCTGTTTGTCCCTGCACCATACACCTGAATTAACCCTGCTGGATGCCTCACAAACTTAGTTCAAACTAAAGAATTAACCTACCAGCTCCCTCAGAGACATTTCCCTTCTGAAAAGGCAGTGAAAGTATGTATTGTTACAGCTAGAGTACTTTGCAATTTTAATATTGTATTAAGACTCTGCTAGGTTAGGCAAGCTTCCCAGTAAGGTTGCCAACAGTCATACCCCCCCCACTTAACACTTATCTCTTCAAATAACCCCTACTTCCAACTTATTTACTCTCTATCACTATCTGGTCCATCCCTACCTCTCCCTTAGCCTGCCATCTCCTGTAGGAGACCTATCTGTGCAATAAAGAGACTGGCCACTAGGTGGAGTCTCACTACAAGCTTCCTGCATATTAATTTCTTACCTTATTGTTAACCGTACCTTCAGAACTCTGTCCCCAGTGTTTCTACAGACTTATTCTTTCACCATCTCTCCTTTGTCCTAAGGTACCCTTAATCACCTTCTACTCCTCTAACAGTCTGATTCTCTTCTTACTAACCTCTTAACTTTCTCCTACACTCTCCCACTTTCAGACTTACCTGCTGAATTCTCATACTTCACTGATTGTCTTCCTCGACAGTCTATTCTCTTGTCTTTGTTACCCAACTGTCTCCTCTTTACAACTCTCTAAAAATGTTGTCATCTCTCTATCTCACTACTGCACGTACTGTACTGTATCCACTCCTCATCTTTGCTTATCTTTATAATTGCGTTCACTGTTTCCCACTTTATGGTCTTTTCCCCTCCCCCTCAGCCCCTCGTCTTTTCCTACCTCTTAAATATACCCCACACTAGTGGATGCCATCTTTCTTCTCTGACCCTGTACCTGGCTGCTGTGCTCCCTGCTTCGGCGCTTGACCTGCAGTAAGTTAACCAAAGCTTTTTGTTAATGCCTGCTCATTGAAAATGATTACACGGTTTTCTACTTTTAAACTGTTTGCTGTGTTAATACTTGATTGTGGTCATAGCTCTTGCTGCAAACGCATATATCTAAATGGCGTTGAGCACGTGTGACTATATGTTGAGGTTCGTTTGCTTATTGAGAAGATTTTATGCTTTATCCTTTAAACTGTTTGCTGTGTTATGACTCGCTGTGAGCTGTGCTCTTGCTGCAAATGCTCTAACTAAATAGCGTTGAGCACATGTGACTGAATCCAGAGATTATTTACTGTTGCTGGTTATTGCCCTAATACCTGGCACAGGAAGCCTATTGCCTTGTCTAAAGTGTAACAACAATAGGTCCGCTGAACCATTACTTATCTCTAGCACGACGCAGTTTTTCTCTATAGAGTATAGCTCGTTGAGCCTTGATAATGTCGTTTATTTACAGTTTAAATTATTATGACTAGTGTTTGAGTTAACCCCTTTCTAGCTGACATAATCCTTAAACCTTATTTTAGTTACATACTTTGAACTTATTTCTTTGAAGAGTGTAGTCAAGTAATTACGTAAGCCTTAATGCTCCATATTTGCTCATTAAAAGCGTGGTTCTCGTGGGGCTGTTATTAGCGGCTCATGTGCCATGATAGCGTATACACTCTGATATCATATGCGGAGCGTATTATAGACATTATATTACCTCTGCTTTTATCCCTAACGTTTACTCAACCTGGTAGACTCACTTTAATACCACTATAAAGCTTTGTATAAAAGTATACAGCGAATTCCTGTGTGCGGCATTGATTTTGTCTATTTTAACATTGCCCTAAAGCACACTGCGCAGTGTATGCTGAGCCTACAGAGGGACATGCACCTGGGAATGTTACAAGTGGCTCTACTACCGTGGAACTTATAAATAAGTATCATTACCCTTTCTAGGCGCAGAGTTGAAATAACCTTTATTCTTTGTGTAGAATTGAAAATAACCCTTATACTTATCACTGGTTTTATCGCATTTTGCTGATCCCAGTTAGCGCTCAGCACGAAGGTGTGAAAGAACCAAATCCACTGTTGTGGACCTGAAACTCATAATTTGGTTCTACACTTCTCTAAGTGCAGATGTCTATCTAAACACTCAATGTAATGCTTAGTACCCAATTAATATCTTTGCCATAGCGACAGTTTGCCTCTATTTCCTATATTAAATAAACAGTAAAACCAGAACAAAATGTATTAATTTATTTACTGAATGGAATCTTCTATGCATAGGCTTAAACCTGAACAGCGACCCAAGAATAATCCACTGCAGTACTACTTGATTACTTTGTCTATGTATTTAAACTATCCTGGACCTAGGTACCCCTAATGTACAATGCCCAGAATCTGAAAAAGTAGTTTATAAGTGCATTATTTATTCAGATGCAGCTTTTTTTTCCTAGCTATCTGACTGTGTTAAAATGAGGTATTAGAGTTCATAGAAGTACCCATACATTTTGTAACTCTTGTTTGTTTGTTAAAGGATTATCTTATTTAATTAGCAAATGCAACTCCTTTTTATCCTAGTTATCTGTATGTGTTTGAGTAGTTTAGAGTTCATTAGAAGTTTGAAATACTAACAGAGCATTATTTTACTGTAACAACATATGTAACCGTGTCTAAGAAATATCTTTACCTGCTCAATTGTAGTATTGTCTGCCTCACTACCTTTTCTTTCTGTATATTACCAGCCTTGTGTTCCTGTTTGTCCCTGCACCAAACACCTAAATTAACCCTGCTGGACGCCTCACAAACTTAGTTCAAACTAAAGAATTAACCTACCAGCTCCCTGAGAGACATTTCCCTTCTGAAAAGGCAGTGAAAGTATGTATTGTTACAGCTAGAGTACTTTGCAATTTTAATATTGTATTAAGACTCTGCTAGGTTAGGCAAGCTTCCCAGTAAGGTAAGCCAGCAGTCATACCCCCCCTCACTTAACACTTATCTCTTCAAATAACCCCTACTTCCAACTTATTTACTCTCTGTCACTGTCTGGTATATCCCTACCTCTCCCTTAGCCTGTCATCTCCTGTAGGAGACCTATCTGTGCAATAAAGAGACTGGCCACTAGGTGGCGTCTCACTACAAGCTTCCTGTATATTAATTTCTTACCCTGTTGTTAACCGTACCTCCATAACTCTGTCCCCAGTGTTTCTACAGACTTATTCTTTCAACATCTCTCCTTTGTCCTAAGGTACCCTTAATCACCTTCTACTCCTCTAACAGTCTGATTCTCTTCTTACTAACCTCGTAACTTTCTCCTACACTCTCCCACTTTCAGACTTACCTGCTGAATTCTCATACTTCACTGATTGTCTTCCTCGACAGTCTACTCTCTTGTTTCTTCCCGCTCCGTTCACCCTGCGGGCTCACTCCGCTCCCCTACCCTGCCCCCAATTCTCACCCACCCCCAGTGCTCCTATATTTATTCCTCTAAAAGACACACCCATCTATACCTACTCCTGTCATACATAGCACATCATTAACACTCCCAACCCCCTTTTTCTCACAACACACCCACTAATACCTACCTTACATCCCTCTTTACTTTAATACCCAACCTATTGATATATCTTTTTAGTGCTTTTAAAACCTACCTCCCGTTTCTCTCTCACCTCACTACCTTTAAAATGTCTATATTACTCTTCCCTCACAAACTACATTTATTAATCTGGGTCTCACTCCTACCTCCTCTAGCCACCATCTATCTCATTATCTCCTATGAACAGTCACTCTACTCTACCCTTCCCTTACCATCCAAACACACCTCAACACCAACATTACCTTTCTCCCCAAACTTCCTAAACCTCACTTTCAAACCTAGCTACCTACTAGCTAAATATCACAGACTAGCACACATTAAGCTCACCAACCAAAACACTAGAAAAACATTTGACTTTTATTGTAAGCCTCTCCAGCCCAAACATTTAACACTTCCCCACTCATTATTAGATGGGGACATTCATCCCAACCCAGGCCCTAACAATCCCCTTACCACTGCAAACAGTAACCATGACAAAACTAGGACCTTATCATCTACCAAACCTCCCAACTCACTCTCTATAGCACATCTTAATATACGCAGTATTTGCAATAAAATTGCTCATGTTCATGCCCTCCTACAAGTTCACCTATTTGACATCCTATGTTTATCAGAAACATGGCTAAAACCTTCCATTAAAGACAATGAAATCATCCCACCTTCTTGACTGTAATGCCAAAAAGGGAGGAGGGGAAGCAATCCTATATAAAGCAAAGCTACAATTCAGCACTATAACTCTCAACCTACCTTTGGACAATAGTACAGAAATAATTATCTCCAAACTTCAGGTCAACACATGTAAAGCCATAAATATCACCTGTGTTTATCTTCCCCCAGGAAATAACATCAATACACTTGAGTATATCCTTAACTGGCTCTCTATTAATCTCCCACAAGAAACCATAGTCCTTGGGGAAGTTAATACTGATTGGAATTCCTGTACTAGTACAAACCCCACCACCCATATTAACCTATATGGCTTTTCACAACTTATAAACTGCCCTACCAGAACTAATAGACTCCAAAACAAAAAAAGTACCCTGGATTGGATACTTACTAATACTCCTCACCAAACCTATATAACAGGAACCCTTCCAGATGACCTAAGTGACCATTCTTTAACCTATATTATCAGACACAAAACCAACATAATATTCCCTAACACTCTCAGAACAATATGCTCAAAAAACAATTTAACCAAGAACTTTTCCAAACAGAACTGAAGCAATGTAATTGGTCACCATTAAAATCTTTCCCTTTAAACGAAGCAGTTGAATACTTTAATTCTACATTCTTAACCATCCTCGATCACCACACACCAACTCGCTCTATAAGAACCAAAGCTAAACCAGCCCCTTGGCTCACTAACAATACTAAACAAAAAATCCTTCTCTGAAACAGAACCTAATTTTTCTTATGTCATGCTCTTTTAACCAGATCTTTTTTTTACATTGCAGTGCTTACATTTCTTAAAACTGAACAAGGAAAAAGAGAGAAGGGAGAAAGAAAGAAAAAAAAAAAAAAACAGGAGCACCTGTTTGCATTAGTATCCCCATTAGATTTAACTGTAACTGAAAAAAACTTTATAACATGCAAAGAAAATCATGCATCATTTAAATAGTAATAAGAATTTTTTTTACTTGGTCAACTTTCGCCTTCCTCTCTGAGTATTTTCCAAAAATGAATGACAGTGATGCAGGGCATATGCTTTAGAGTCCCCTACACGTTTAACAAAGTTCAAAAAAGTCAATTTTTCCAGATTTTCTTGTTCTGTTCCTGTTCATCTTCTCCCAAACCCTTTCTCTGCTTCATTTCCAACATTATCTGTTCTTCTAGTCAACTCTTATACTTTTTTCCCCCTCTCAAGCATTTTCTGTTGAAACACTAGAAAAGATTTCACTGGTACTGTCCCTGTGTGGCCTTTCTTAGCAGAAGAACAAGAAGCAGAATCTCCTTCAGTTTCACAGCCCACTTTTTGTTGGACAGCTTTTGTGTTTTTCCTTAGCATGTAGTTCATCAAAAAATTATTTTGTTCCTCCAGGGAGAAGTATCTTGACGATAGCTGGTTACAACAGTTTGAATCTCTTGCCTGCTTTTCGGCATTCCCTTTACACAAGGGTGGAAACTCCGTAGAATATTCTATCATCCTATAGCACTACTCTCCCCCTTAGCTAAAATAATAGAAAAGTGCATCCTTAGACAGTTACTAGGCCATCTACTTCAAAACAATTTACTGGCCAAATGTCAACATGGCTTCAGGCCTTTCCACAGTACAACAACTGCACTCCTATCCTTCACTGACTGCATCAGTAATAACCGTAATAACAATCTTCTCTCTTCAGCACTCTTTATCGATCTTTCAAAAGCATTTGACATGGTCAGCTATGATCTACTTATTAATATACTAAAATCCTTTTCTCTGGATACAATGACTATAAAATGGTTCCAGTCCTACTTGGACAATAGACAACAGGCAGTGCTATGGAACAACAACCTATCATCTCATCTCCCTGTTATTCTAGGTGTTCCTCAGGGCTCTATATTGGACCCCCTCCTTTTCTCATTGTTTATCAATGACCTTAACCTAGCTATTCCTCCAGCTAACTGTGTACAATGCGCAGATGATTCGACAATAATCTGCTCAGCTAATTCTCGATCCCAACTGCAGACTCTAACTCAGAAAATGTTTAATACAACAGAAAACTGGTTTCTACAACGCTGCCTGCTCTTGAACCCCAAAAAACTCAACTCCTCCTCTTTACTCCTACCCGTAAGTCACTCCCAATGAATTTTTCAGTCTTATCCAATAATGGTAGACTCATATCTCCTGATCCAACAACTAAACTTCTAGGGGTAACCATTGATAACAACCTGAACTTTGAAACCCACATCAGCAATACCATAAAAACCGTCAGCAGGAAACCTAGGCTCCCTTTATAGGATTAAACCCTTCCTCACCCCACTAGCTAGAGCCACTATTGCTCATTCCCACCTTATCTCCACACTTCTCTATGCTTCTTCAATATATACTAACTTGTCAAAAAATAACCTTAACAAGCTAGCCAACTCATACAACAGCATTGCAAGATTTGTTACTGCTTCCCCCCTCAGGACCCATCACTGCTATAACCTGAAACAGGTTGGTTAGAGCTTCAGAATCAGATTCACTTTAACCAACTCACTATTGCCCACAAGACCCTCTTCCAACCTACCAATACCTTCTAACATCATTACCCAATATAAAAACCTTTAAGACTTTACGCTCATCTAATAAACTACTTGTATCAACATGTAAATCTAACAACATGTTAGGAGATGCTCTGTTCTCTAATGCAGTTGGAAAATATTGGAACCAACTCCCTTATGAACTAACATCGCTGTCTTCTTTTATACTTTTTAAGCACAATCTCAAACTCTATCTTAAAACACATTGGTTATGTCCCTGTACAAATCCAAACTAATCTCAGCTTGTATCCCTGTTACCCTCACTACAGACCTTATGCCTGCTCTGTCTGCACCTTTCTCTATCAATGCCTATCCTTGGCAAAGATATATCTTATCCTAATAGAGAGAATTTAACATACCTAATTCAAGTGTTCTGTATATAAAGTCAAAAATATCTTACCTAAGGCTTGCAACAAGATTTGTATAAACTGTTATACTTTTTGAACTGTTGACATTTGAAGTATGTATTCTGTATAACAACTAGTTACTAGTGTAGTCTATTGTATATAAAGCCTAAAATATCTTATCTAATGCTTGCAACAAAATTTTGTATCAACTGTGGAAATCTCTGAACTGTTGAAATTTCTAGTATTTATCTGTATAACAACTTGTTACCAGAATGTTTGTAGTATGATGATCTCTCGGAGCTTATCTCCCTGGGATTCTACTGAAAATGGACATATATCCAGTTAGACTATCCCGGCCAACAAAAGTAAAATAAATAAATAAAATGGGATAAATTTACTCTTCTTCTGCCTGGTGTACATTGAGTAGTCATTCTCCACACACACACACACACACACACACTGCTGTCTCCCACTTTTAGAATTTTGTCCTTCTGCCATAGTTTTGTCAGCATCAACTCCTCCTGCTGCTGGTAAGGTTGCATCTTTACTATTTAAGGTCTAGGTTGTTTTCTCATAACCAGGTTTGGAGCATACACATGATGTGCCCAGTTAAGAATTCTTGTTGTGGAATTCCAGTCAAGTTACGTATGTTAGCTTTCATAAAACTAATACAATCATTTCCTTCCAGCTTCTTGGGTAGAACAGAAAATCTCAGGTTTTCCCTATGCGCTCTGCCCTCTAATTTTATTATTTTTTTGAAACATCTCTTATTGTGCAGTCTCATATTCAGCCAGCCTTTTCTTCGTTTTGACCTCTGAGTTTTGCAGTTTTATCACCTTATCTGGATATCTGTTTAAAGCTTCTTCCAATTTTTTCTAACCTTTTATTGTTGGAGTTGATATACTACATTAGTGTTTCATTCATTTATTTTAGCCAGGTCTGTTTGCAGGTGCCTTTATACTTTCCTCTAGGTTGCTGGACTGGAAGTCATGTCTGGAGCTTGCACTGCTTTTTGCTGAAAAGCTACAGTACTTTTCCCAGGTGTTATGTATTTCTTTTTTTCCTGTCATCCAGGCAGTGCACTTACTAGCCAGTTACTGAGATTTGCCAAGAAATCTAGGTCCACTGTCTTTTCTGCCAAGTTTCTTTTTTCACACTGGGAGAGCTGGAATTAAACTCAATGTGCAGCCATCTTGGAAGTCCGATAGACTTAGATTCTTGATAATGGCAATATTCCTAAGATGAAAGCCAGGCACTCTGACAACCACAGATATCTGGTCTTATATAAGTTCAGGTTGTCAAAGGCAACACCCACATAGCTTATATCTGATACAGTTTCAAGTTTGTTGCTACTGTAGATAGCATTAGAGAACAGATCTAAAGTAAATGGAATCCTGTAAAGTGTCATGCACAAATATGGCAGGTGTCTTTGAAGTAGTGAGTTTCTTACAGTTCATAGCCATTCAGGCATGGATGCATTCAAAGTCTACATCAGATATGGATTTCTGAGGAAAGGAAAAATAGAGCTATATGTGTCAGCCCTATCATAGTGAAATTGCAAGCGTCTCCTTTTGATGGCAAGGGAAGCGAGCACACTGTAACAGTTAATGGTCATACTGTTTAGCTTTGTGGTACACTGCAGTAAGCGAATATGGCACACAGGAGTTAACCTCAGACATTACCCTCCAAGTGTGCCCATAAAGGTAGGAGGTAAAACAAGTCAGTTGTGTCTTTCGGCTTTTCCCAGTTAGGGACAAGTCAGTACAACACCAGAAATAACTAAATCAAATATAAGGAAAACAACTGGTGCTGGAGCCTTCAAGCACTCTGTTGTTGTAACTAATCCATACAAAACCAGCACCACAGAGGTAACCAGGAATGGTTGACCACAAAGCACCCAGGATCCATGCAGATGAAATATAAATTACTTTGAGTTAAAACCTTCACAAAACAAATACTTCAACAGCAAATGATTGACTGAATCACCGCGTTAAATGCATTATCCGAATCGCTGTGTTTTATGTCCCTGCTGGGGACTTCTTCAGACCACAGTTCTTATCTCTAAAATTTATAGTTTATACCCGTAATAATATTCAATTAAAACCAGTGGTCCTATTAGAGACGAGGATCTCTAAAACCAGGAAGAGCTGCTGTGCTATATTAGAATTTCCGTTTCAAAAGGCAAACTTAATTATTTAGAAGCAATAAAAAGTTCCTAAAAACTACCCCAATTTTAAATGTTGTGTAATTAAAAAATGTGCCTCTGGAAATAAAATATAAATTCAGTTGTATAAAAACTACCGGAACAATGTATTGAAAATGTTCCATAAAAATAGATTAAAAAAAAAAAAAAAAAATCTAATATAATGTTGCCCTCTAGTGCTCAATCTAAGGAACTAAGTAACCAGAGCATACCTATTTGTTTAAGTATATGTTATATAATGTATTAAAAAATTACAAGGCATCCTACCTTTTCCTAAAACATCATACAACCATGAACCCAATAAAAGCGCAATGTGTTGTCAGAAAAAAGATAAAAATATGTGCTAGCCTTCCTAAGTTTTAAAACTGGAACTACTGAAATAATTTCATTCAAGCCTGGAGATTTATTGACCAAGTGGTCTGAATAAGTCGCCAGCAGGGCCGGAAAATACAGTGATACAGTGATTCGGCTGATGCGTTTAACGCGGTGATTCAGTTAATGAGTTGTCGTTGAAGTATTTCTTTTGTGAAGTTTTTATCTCAAATTAAAGTATTATATTTTATCTTCTTGGATCCTGGTGTTTTGTGGTCAGCCATTCCTGGTTACCTCTGCAGTGCTGGTTTTGTGTGGATTACTTACAACACCAGAAATACCACAGTAATGTAAATGTTGCAAAGGGATAACATGACCCATTTTACCAAATTTTGATGAAGGATCCAGAAAGATTGGAGTGGAATAGTATTGCTGATCTCACTCTATGAAAAGATCATTATAAAGTGTCATAAAGGATGTCTTGGCACTGTGTATTGAATTAAAGACAGACTGCAATGATTGTAAGTGTCGTTATGTTATAAAAATCTAGTTTGCATAAAATACATTCTCTAAAACCTTAGGCACAGTGAGTAGTTATTGATGGGCTTGTAATTGCCCAGATCATAATGATCTAGAATAGCTTTTTAAGATGAGAAGTAACCATTCCCTTCACTAGCAGTGATGGAAAAATTCCATCTCATAGTAATAATTTGGCTGTCTGAAAAATTGTCTAGACAGGATTAAAACGGTTGTCAAGGTTTGTTTACTGATGATCTCAGAGAAGCTGCACAACAACCATGTCTTTCTTCTTCCCTGCCCTCCATTCACAGAATATTGACTCTGTATTGAAGTAAATAGTGACTGGCAGTATATAATTTTCTGTTTCTCTAAAGCTGTGCTGGAGATAAAGAATATGCTTTCTGTTATGCAACAGTTAAATGAGTTGCAGTTTAAAGAGCTGAAGACATCTCTGGTGGATTCAGCTACCAAATGTTTGGCCTTGAAATGAAACTTATCAGATATGGGTGACGGTTGCAGGAAGCCAGTTTACAGGAAAATGTTATGTTTTGGCAGAGCACTGTTTAATTAATTGAATGGAAAATATGGAAATTGCTCCGACAGAAACATTGTAAGGATTTTGGAGGTACAGGAGGTCTGTGGAAATGGGCCCATGGGTGTCTTTTTGCATTTATTGCTTGGGCTGTTGGGAATAATATTGATGGCCATTGCAGTGAGAAAATGAGCACACTGAGGTGCTCTTGTGGTTCACCATATTTGCTTTCTTAATTATCAATTTGTGCTGTGTACTAAATAGTTGAAGAAAAATATACTTTATTAGGGCTGAGTGGCCCAATGTAAAAATGAATTGAAAAAGTGCCATATCATCTCAAAGACGTTTCAGCTGTTGAAGAAGACATTCAGAGAAGTATTACTATATATCTCAAGCGTGTATCTACAAGTGTTACTGCTAGTATTGTTTGGTGTAATAAGATGTTAATGATAAAGTAGCAACTGGGGGAGGTACAAGAGGTAAAAAAGTTCAGTGCAGGGGTGTGAAGACTGGTAGAGATGGGTGAAGACTGCCAGCCTAGCCAGATAGAATTGTGCATATAATTCTATCATTTGTAAATATGAATGTTGAACTTAAAACAATGTGGCAACATTACCGTCTGCTGTAAAGAAAGCTAAGTCAATCATTTCTTGTTGGTCCTTTGAAATAAAAATTATTTCATCACTGCCTTTGATGTTTTACAAGTTGGCTCCAGTCCGGCTAGTTGAAGGCTTCCTGCCTATGATTTTAAGGCTAAAGTTAATGACCAGAATTTACATGTGGAATGTCCTTTATTGCTCTAAGTGTAAAAGAATGTAAATGCAGTTTCTGTCAGCTTGGGAACTCCAGGAAGTGTAAAAAGATGATGTAATGTTTTAGCAGAACTGCAATTTCAATTAAACAGTGAGAACCAGGGATTATTAAGCATTTTTGTCTGACTAGCTCAGCACTCTGCCTGTTGTCTTATGTAAGTTATCTTAGACTTGTGTTTTCTTTTAGAGATAGTTAGAAACTATAGAAATATTAGACTGTTTTTCTTTGATGTCAGAACTGTACTACTGATTTATTTTAAGTATTTCTGTGTGATCTCTGAACTTTTGACTAGCACTGTACAGTAGAAAGTATTGTCTTGTGATTTTAATTATTTATTATTAAATATTTTAAAACCCTTTAACTGTGGCTGGTTTGTGTAGAGATACGTTCAGCTCTTAAGAGTACTTGCATGCCTTTGGTAAAACTGTACAAGGCCACTCTAATAGCTTTAGCTCTGTGCTATACTACCAATTGGATATTAGTATTGCAGAATAACCTCTTCTCAAAGTGTGTATGTGTGTGTGTGTGTGTGTGTGTGTGTGTGTGTGTGCGCGTGTCTGTGAGCTACTTGGGCAGGGACATGAAGCACTGGTTGGACAGAGAGGGTGTTGGAGATTTTAGCTTGCCCAGCTAGGCTGAGATCTGGACCTTATAGCTGTGCCAGTGGGGAGTCTTATTTGTGACCTGGGGAGCAAGGGAACGACCAGCCCCAGACTGACTGTGATCTCTGTGTGCTCTTAAGGGAAATTGCACTTTACTGTGTGTATTTGTTATCCCTTCCTCATATATAACACACCCTCTCTGGTGTTAGTGGTGAAGATTGAGGCTTCTTGATTGCCCTGCCAGGGCACATGCATCACATATTAATTGGTGGCAGTGGTTAAGATATCCTCACATTTGTGTTGGCAAATACTAATTGGCTTGTAGTGGTGTGGGTAGAGTGAATCCTGAAGTTTGTGTACAGTGAGCTTTGAAGGTGTTTTGTACTCTAAAACAGCCACGCAGTGAATACTCAGAGTATAGATCACAATTGTTTTATTTCTTTTGTTAGCTTAGTTAGTCAGGGTGAGCAGACAGCATGTCAGCAGAGGTGTATGGAAAGTTGACAAGGAGCAAGCTGGTGGAGATGTGCCAGGCTAGGGGACTGGTGCATGGAAACCTGACTAAGGCAGACCTGATTGCAGCCTTGGTTACAGCTGCATCAGAAAACAGCAACCAGGAGGACAATCAGACTGGCAGTGGAGATATAATTCCCTCGGAGAATGGACAGCTCAACCTTTCTACAGTGGACTTAAAAAAAAACATCTGGAGCTAAAGAGACTTGAGTTGGAGGGCAGGCATGTGGAATTAGAAGCAAATGAGAAACTGCACCGTTTGCAGGCTGAGGAGAATGAGAAACTCTTATGTCTGCAAGCTGAGGAACAAGAGAAGCAGAGGCAGCATGAGAAGGAGATGCTGACTCTTCGCCAGAGTCATGGAGGTAATGGGGAAGGGAGTAACTGGACCCCAGAACACAAAAGGTCAATACATTTCTTCCACAGTTTAAAGAGGGGATAATTTTGATAGTTTCACTCGTGTTTGAGAGGGTATGTAAACAGTATGAAGTTGACCAAGGGCTCTAGGTACGGTTCCTGACCCCCCTTACTCCATGGTAAAGCTGTAACTCCATTAGGTAAATTGTCTTATGTTGCATGTTAATTATACTGCTGTTAAGAAATGTCTTTTAGAGCTGTTTAAGCTAACACCTGAAATGTATAGGAAAAGGTTTCATGAGCATAGACGCAAGTCAGATGAAAGTGTGTGTGAATGTTGCTGAATTGAGCACTTATTTCCATAGGTGGGTGAGTGGATGTCAGGTCACCACTTTTGAAGGGCTGGCAGACCTTTTGGTGAGGGAACAAGCCCTTAGTACTTTGCCTGAGGACATGAGGATCTGGTTAGTTGATAGACAATGTGCTACTTCAGATGAGTTGGGAAAGAAGGGAGACCTATACCTGGCAAGCAGGGCAGCCCTGCACAGGAAGGGAACACTCAGTACTGCTCATGGGTCTAAAGGAACCCATGGTGGGCAGCACAGACTGCCACAACAGAATCTGCCAGTAGCAGGGGAAGCCGCTAGTCCAGGTACACGTCCAGGAGCTAGGGTTAAATGTTTTGAATGCAGCCACTGGTGCCATGTGGCATATAGGTGGCCATGGAGGCAAGGTGGGGAACAAAAGGTAAGGGAGCCAGTAAGTGGGAAAGACAAAATGCCAATAGTAGGTTGTCTTGAGGCAACAGGGGTACTAAACTACCATCCTGCAGATGTCCTGATAGGGAAGGATTTGGATGAGAGGCAGTACCATGTGCTTATGCAGTTAAACGCGGTCAGGCTAGGAGACACACATGTGGGTCTGGTAGCCTGGGGGAGACCCAGACAGACTGCATACTTGCAGCCAGGACTGATGAGGTGGTTACTTCAGGGAGGGAACTACGCTGTAGCAGTGAGACTGAATGTGAGCCACAGCTGCTTGTGGGTACTGATGGTCCCTTGGACAGAGTGACTGCAAAGGTAGAGGTGAGTAGTAGTACCCAGGCTTACAATGAGACACCACTGTCAGAGGATGCCAGACTTCCTGTGGAAGGGGAGCTGGGAAGGGTTACAAGGAGAGAGTTGAGACAGGCTCAGCTCTCTGACCCTACACTGCAAGGCCTGAGGCAGGTAGCTAGGGAGGCACCTGATTCTCAAGGAAAGGGGGAATCTGTATACTGGGACAAAGGGTTACTGTACAGAGTGTGGACCCCTGAGGAAGGGATAGAAGGTGAGAGAGTACTGCAGTTGGTAGTGCCTAGGGCCTACCATCTGGCACTTCTAGTCATAGCCCATGATATTCCCTTTGCAGGTCATATGGGCATAAAACATACAAAGAGGCGTATTATGCAGAACTTCTATTGGCCTGGAATTTCCAGAGATGTAACAGGGTACTGCCGGACCTGTGAGCAGTGCCAGCAGGAGACAAGGTGAGAGCTCCTTTGATGTTTTTGCCTATGATTGAGGAGCCATTTCAGAGGGTAGCTATGGATGTTGTGGGTCCTCTGAGTACCCCAAGTTCCAGAGGGAAAAAGTATATCCTAGTGGTAGTGGATTATACTACACAATACCCCGAGGCAGTGGCTTTGTCCTCCATTGAGGCAGAGAAGGTGGCAAATGCTTTGTTAAAGATTTTCTGCAGGGTAGGTTTCCCAAAAGAAATACTGACTGGCAGAGGTGCCAATTTCCTGTCAGACCTGCTGGCTTGTCTGTGGAAGTCCTGTGGGGTGAAGCACATGAAGACCATCCCCAGACTAATGGCCTTGTTGAGAGGTTAAACTCTACAATCAAGTCCATGCTACGGGCATTTGCAAATTAGTTTAAGAGGGAGTGGGATAAATATTTGCCCCATCTGTTTGTTTACAGAGAGGTTCCCCAGGAATCCACAGGTTTTTCACCCTTTGAGTTGCTGTATGTGCATAGTAGGGTGAGCGGACCTCTATATTTAATTCAATATGAGTGGGAAGGTGAGTGCGAGTCTCACAAGGAGTCTGTTGTGGCATACGTCCTAAACCTCAAGACAAGGCTCAGGGAACTCGTGGGCTTGGTCCAGGAGAACCTGGCAGAAGCCCAACAACAGAAAAAGGTGTGGTATGACAGGAATGCTCGAGCTAGAGAGTATGCTGTGGGGCAGCAGGTAATGGTTCTCATTCCTGCCAGAGACAACAAGCTGCAAGCAGCTTGGGAGGGACCCTACAGGGTGGTAAGAAAGGTAAGTGATGTTAACTACATGGTGGAACTGCTAGGCAGATGGCAGGGGCACAAATTGTACCATGTTAACATGATGAAACCTTACCATGATAGGCCCTTGTGCTGAGCATTTGCAGTAGGAGTCTGAGGGAGATCTGGGGACTGATTTCCTCAGTGAGGCTCAGGCTGACACCTCAGTGGAAGGGGTAGCAGTGTCCCAGCAGCTATCTCCTACCCAAGTTCGAGAAATCCAAGCAGTGTTGCAGGAATTTGGGGACATGTTCACTGGGAAACCAGGGTGCACCCACCTAGTGCAGCACCAGGTGGATTCAGGACCCCAAAGGCCTATTAGGCAGGCCCCTTATAGGATGCTTGAGAGAGTCAGACAGACCCTGAGGGAGCAGGTACAGGATATGTTGGAACTAGGGGTGATTCAAGAGTCCAACAGTCCCTGGGCCTCTCCAGTGGTGCTGGTGCCAAAGAAGGATGGCAGCACCAGGTTCTGTGTGGACTACAGGAAATTAGTCACACCGAGACAGATGCTTACCGCATGCCTAGGACAGATGAGACCCTAGAGCAGCTGGGTGGGGCTAAGTATCTTACAACCATTGATTTTACCAAGGGTTACTGGCAGGTGCCCTTGACTCCCAGTGCTAGAGAGAAGTCAGCCTTTGTGACTCCTTTTGGCTTGCATGAGTTCTCAAAGATGCCCTTTGGGATAAAGAATGCCCCAGCGACTTTCCAGAGGCTGGTAGATAATATCCTAGCAAGAGCAGGAGCAGGAGGGTTTGCCCTTGCTTACCTGGCTGATATTGCCATCTACAGCCATTTCTGGCCAGAGTACTTTCAGCATGTCAGGGAGGTGCTGGGCAGACTACAGAGGGCAGAGTTGACCATTAAGCCGAGCAAATGTCAGGTGGGTATGGCGGAGGTCTCCTACCTAGGACATAGAGTGGGGAGTAGTAAGCTAAGGCCAGAACCTGCCAAAGTGGAAGCTATTCAGGCGTGGCCTGCACCTGTTACTGAAAAGCAGGTGAGGGCGTGTTTAGGGACAGCAGGGTACTACAGAAAGTTCGTCCCCAGTTATAGTACCAAAGTTGCTCCCCTCACAGACCTGACAAGGAAGAACAGGCCAGATAAGGTAGTGTGGGCCCTGCATGTGAGCAGGCATTCCAGAAGCTTAAAGAAGCTTTGGGAGGACCCCCTGTGTTAACCAGTCCAAACTACAGCAAAGAATTTGTTGTACAGGTGGATGCTTCAAACCATGGGGGCTGTACTTATGCAGATTTCTTCAGCGGGGGAAGAGCACCCAGCGGTTTATCTCAGTCGTAGGCTTCAACCCAGGGAGGAATGCTATGCAGCTGTAGAAAAGGAATGTCTAGCCAGTGTGTGGGCATTGCAGAAACTTCAGCCTTATCTGTATGGAAGGAAATTCACTGTTATGACAGATCACAGCCCTCTAACATGGTTAAACAGAGCCAGTCAGCAAAATGCCAAGTTGCTAAGATGGAGCCTGGGGTTGCAAGCATATGATATCAGTGCAGTACTGCAGTGAGAGTAGCAATGCCAATGCAGATGGGCTCTCAAGATAGGGAATGGAGTAGGTATACTCAGATAGACCTAACCATCTCAAGTAGCATTTCTCAAGGGTCACTTGAAAACATAGCTTGAGCTCTTTGGGGGGGGGGATGTGAAGACTAGTAGAGATGGATGAAAGCTGCCAGCCTAGCCAGATAGAATTGTGCACATAATTCTATCATTTGTAAATATGAATGTTGAACTTAAAACAATGTGGCAACAGTGCCATCTGCTGTAAAGAAAGCCAAGTCAAGCATTTCTTGTTGGTCCTTTGAAATTAAAATTATTTCATCACTGCCTTTGATATTTTACGAGTCGGCTCAAGCCTGGCTAGATGAAGGCGCCCTGCCTATTGTTTTAAGGCTAAAGTTAATGACCAGAATTTGCATGTGGAATGTCCTTTATTGCTCTAAGTGTAAAATAATGTAAATGCAGTTTCTGTCAGCATGGGAACTCCAGGAAGTGTAAAAAGATGATGTAATGTTTTAGCAGAACTGCAGTTTCAATTTTAACAGTGAGAACCAGAGATTATTAAGCATTTTTGTCTGACTATCCAACTTAGCACTCTGCCTGTTGTCTTATGTAAGTTATCTTAGACTTGTGTTTTCTTTTGTAGAGATAGCTAGAAACTATAGAAAGATTAGACTATTTTTCTGTGATGTCAGAACTGTACTACTGATTTATTTTAAGTGTTTATGTGTGATCTCTGAACTTTTGACTATCACTGTATAGTAGAAAGTATTATCTTGTGGTTTTAATTATTTATTATTAAATATTTTAAAACCTTTTAACTGTGGCTGGTTTGTGTAGAGGTAAGTTAAGCTCTTGAGTACTTGCATGCCTTTGTTAAAACTGTACAAGGCCACTCTAATAGCTTTAACCCTGGGCTATACTACCAATTGGATATTATATTGCACAGTAATAATTGGACACCCTTTTAAAGGCATTTGAGTAGCTGATAAATATTAGCTCGGTGGTGGCAGTAATTACTACCGTCCGTATAGTCTGGGAGAAAGGGGCACAGCTGGAGAATCTGTGCCAGCCTTCCCCAGGAGTGTCTGTGTGGTTGTATAACCTCTTCTCAAAGTGTGTGTGTGCGTGAGCTACTTGGGCAGGGACACGAAGCACTGGTTGGACAGAGAGGGTGCTGGAAATTTTAGCTTGCCCAGCTAGGCTGAGATCTGGACCCTATAGCTGTGCCAGTGGGGAGTCTTATTGGGGACCTGGGGAGCAAGGGAGCGACCAGCCCCAGACTGACTGTGATCTCTGTGTGCTCTTAAGGGAAATTGCACTTTACTCTCTCTATTTGTTATCCTTTCGTCATATATGAGATGCCCTCTCTGGTGTTAGTGATGAAGATTGAGGCTCCTTGATTGCTGGGCCTGGGCACAGGCGTCACAAGGGGGTTGAAGGTTATACAGAAAGTTAGTGTGAAATATAGGCATAGTTAAAGTTAGGACAAAGAAAAGAGAAATACTGTAAGAGCATATCAGAGGTGATATACTGAGATTTTCCAGTAGAATCGGTAGTAATTGATAATATTTGTTCTAGTCTGGCATTAGCATTTTATGCAGGAATATTTACTGTTTTGCATTGAGTCTTTAGTTTTTGTGTAAATAATTTAGTGTCCCTTTCACTTCTTTTTTAAGTGGGATAAAATTGCAAAATTTTGAGACATGCACAGAGTGTAGGTTATCACCAGAATGGTTATGTTGTTTGAATAATTTTAATCTTTTAATTGTAATGGTATTAGAGGATTGTAGTGTTGACCAATCCCTTTGTGATACTGGTTATTTATAAGATTTATGTGTTTTATTGTATTTAGTATTACATTCTGTGACACTTGGAATATTTTACAGATCTAGATTGTTATTTTGTTTTAAGCCTGCTCTATTTTGAGAATTTGCTGCAAATGTGTCTTTTTTAATTTGTATGTTTGTTCTGTCTTGTAGATTTGGTATTTTTGTAGGTTAGTTAGAACTGGTGAGAAAAATAGGGTAGGAATATAGCAGCTGTTAATGTGTAGGGCATGTTCTATTAAGTATGACTTTACTTTGTTTAAAGTTAGTTTTTTTCATAGTTTGAGATATTTGTGAATGTGCTCAAAATTCTTTCATTGGTCAAAAATGACACCCCATAGTTTTATGTGATGCACAGTGTTCTATGGTATACAAGACAAGGAAGGCGGGGACTTTGATAATCTGGTGTATTCTGGGTAAACAGAGTAAATATTTTATTTTGCTTGTTTTTCCATTAAGTAGTAGCTAGGAGGAAATTTGTGTATTTTTTGAAGTTCTGCAGTGCTTGTTGTGTAGTTGCATGATGTTTTGAAATGTTTTTCCTGAACAGGTAATGGTAGAGTCACCTGTGTGTTGTTCTTGGGGTAAAGCTGATTGCATTTCTGAATGCATAGTCCTCTTATCTCCACAGTGTATAATTGGGGGTAATATTTTTCCACTCTATCCATATGTACAACTTCTACTCAAGACCTAGGTACACCTTTTATTTTACATTTTCTTTGAAACTGTGAGAAGTATTACATTTATCTGAAACTTGTGTGTAGTCTTTATATGTCTAAATTTAGAAGAGAATGTTGACTGGCTTTCACTGAATCTTTGCTTCCTTTGTTCTTTTGTATTGCACATGTGGTATTAAATAACTTCTGTTTTAGTATACACTATGCCTAGTAAAAGACTGCACATGCTGTTCTGAATTCTCATTTTTATTAGAACTAGACTACCTGATGGAGACAAATTCATTGTTACAGCATAATTTTCTTCATATGTGCCATATTTTTTTCTAACTGAACTTAAATTGTTTTTCTTAACAGGAGATCAGGTAGAGTACAGCACTGTCGAATCCACTCACGACAAGAAGCTGGCACTACAAAGTTTTACCTTACAGACAACTTGGTGTTTGATAGTCTCTATGCACTTATCAGTCACTATCGTGAGGTTCCTCTTCGCTGCAATGAATTTGAGATGCGACTTACTGATCCAGTGCCACAACCTAATGCTCACGAGAGCAAAGAGTAAGTGTTGTTTGGTACTAGTATCTTAATTTTACCCTAGATTATATTATGTTTCAGAATTTTATGTCATAATATAGATTTCCTTACTGTTCATTGAACTTTTGTACTGTTTTTTATAGGCCTTACAGTTAAAGGTCTTATTGTTGTAGTGTTTATTACTGTTATTAAGACAGCCTCAGTCAGAAGGTCCTTACTTGTAGATAATGCCTTCTTTGGTTAAGATTTTGTAGCAAAGACTTCCAGGATTGCTGCACACTGTTCAACAGCTTAACTTCAGCTCTTCCAATGTGAAAACAGAAACTGAGGAAAAAGAGTGCAATTGAAACTGTTTTTGGGAAATTTCAGCTACTGGCGAATATGCCACTAGGCCAACTAAATATGCTGCTTGGATGCCAGAAAAAAAAAAAAGAAATTTAGAGAACCTGAAAGAAAATCAACCAGAAAAGGCAAAAAGAAATCGCTGTCTGGGAAGGATTCTACAGCTGTTCAGCAAAAAGAAGTTCAAGAAATGGCTTCTAATAGTTTAGAGAAAAAAAATGAACCGAGTGTACTCTGAGGTGATTAAAATAAATGAAAGATTGAAGGAATATATCAGCTCAAATAACAAAAGGTTGGAAGACTGAAGAAACTTTGACTAGCTGTTCAGATGAACTGATAAAACTGCACAAATCAGAGGTTGAAATGAGGAAAAACCTGGCTGAATGTTAGGCTTCTCAAGAAGGGCTGTTTCAAAAAATAGAATTAGATAGCATGCAGAGAAAACCTAAGATTTTCTGCTGTTCCAGAGAAACTAGAAGGAACAGACTATATTAATTTTATGAAAGCACAAATAAGCAACTGGACTAGTGTTTCACTGCAGGATTTGTTAATTGAATGGGTGCATCAAGTTCTTCCTGCAAACCTAGCCATGAGAAGACAGCCAAGACCTATTTTATTAAAGATGCAATCCTACCAACAGAAAAAATTGATCCTGACAAAACTGTGGCAGAAGAGAAAAGTATTAAAAACCTGGAGGTCAGCAGTGTGTTTTTGGAACATGATTATTCACTGTACACCAGGCAGAAGAGAAGCAACTGTATCCCAGCAATCAGTGAATGTCAAGAAGCAGGAGTAAGATTCAAGCTGCTTTAGCCAACTGTCTTCAATAGTATTTCTTCTTGGAGGATTAGATGCATTTTTTGATGCAGAACAGAGTAAGGAGAAAATGCAAAATATGAACCATCAAACAGAATGTGATTTTTGCTTCTCTCCTCCTAATAGTAAGCTCATAGAGAGATTTTACTAGTGAAACATGTTCCACTGTTCTAAAGGAAAATACTTGAAAGACAGAAAGTAGCACAGAGTTTGCTAGAAGAATCAGTAGTACCTTGGACTTGAACCAGAGCATGGTGTTGGACTGGAAGAAGACCAGCAGCACTAAAAATAAGTGAGTAAATGGGAGACTACAAAGTGTCAGTTAAGTTTGTGAAATATGGTATTGCAAGAAAAAACGACTGAAAAAGACTATGCTTTTGTTTTTGTTAAACTTGTCGGTGAACTGTAAAAAATGTAATACCCCACATGTCATCAATGTTTAGGACACCAAGTGGAAAAACAGTAACTAAGTAAAACAGTTTTTGTTCTTGTTAGTGTTTCTGTAAATCATTTTGTGATATAAATTGCATGTTTTATGTATTAAAGCAGTTTTATGTAGTACGTAGTCAGAGGTATTTTAAATGTGGGGGAGCAGTTTCAGTGACTATTGTATGCATTAAAGATATTAAAGTAAACAAGTACTTTTGGTTGTAAGAATTATAGGCTTTACAGTATAGCAAGAGAAGAAAGGCTGGACAAAAGTTAATATTAACATGCTGTGATCTTGGGCTGCTGGGTTTGCAGTGGGGTGTAAAATCGCACATGTAGAATGAAGATGTTTTCTGTTAGGGGGTGTGCTCGGGGTATGTGCACAAATGCAGATGTAGTTTGAGTGTGCTCCCTTGCTGAGACAGTTTAAAGATTTTATTAAGTATTTTATCGTTCAGCGAGGAGAGTGTGTTGAGCAGATGGAAAGAGTACTTTGAGGGGCTGATGAATGAAGAGAATGAGAGGGAGAGAAGGTTGGATAGTGAATCATGAAGTGCAGTGGATTAGCAAGGAGGAAGTAAGGATAGCTATGAAGAGGACGAAGAATGGAAAGGCTGTTGGTCCAGATGACATACCTGTGGAATCATGGAGGTGTTTAGGTGAAATGGCAGTGGAGTTTTTAACTAGATTGTTTAATGAAACCTTGGCAAGTGAGAGGATGCCTAAGGAATGGAGAAAGTGTTTTGGTACCGATTTTTAAGAATAAGGGTGATGTGCAGAGCTGTAGTAACTACATAGGGATTAAATTGATCAGTCACAGCATGAAGTTATGAGAATGGGTAGTGGAAGCTAGGTTAAGAAGGGAGGTGATGATTAGTGATCAGCAGTATGGTTTCATGCCAGGAAAGAGCACTACAGATATGATGTTTGCTCTGAGAGTGTTGATGAAGAACAACAGAGAAGGCCAGAAGGAGTTGCATTGTGTCTTTGTGGACTTAGAGAAAACGTATGACAGGGTGCCTAGAGAGGAGTTGTGGTATTGTATGAGGAAGTCGGGAGTGTCAGATAAGTATGTAAGAGTTTTACAGGATATGTACAAGGGTAGTGTGACAGCGGTCAGGTCTGCGGTGGGAGTGTCAGATGTGTTTAAGGTGGAGGTGGGATTACATCAAGGATCAGCTCTGAGCCCTTTCTTATTTGCAGTGGTGATGGACAGGTTGACAGACTAGCTCAGACAGGAGTCCCCGTGGACTATGGTGTTTGAAGATGACATTGTGATCTGTAGTGAGAGTAGGGAACAGGTGGAGGAGACCCTGGAGAGGTGGAGATATGCTCTAGAGAGAAGAGAAATGAAGATCAGCAGGACTAAGACAGAATATATGTGTGTGAATGAGAGGGAGGACAGAGGAATGGTGAGGATGCAGGGAGTAGAGGTGGTGAAGGTGGATCAGTTTAAATACTTAGGATCAACAGTTCAGAGTAATGGTGAGTGTGGAAGAGAGGTGAAGAAGAGAGTACAGGCAGGATGGAGTGGATGGAGAAGTGTCAGGAGTGATTTGTGACAGCCGAGTACCAGTAAGAGTGAAAGGGAAGGTCTACAAGAGGGTAGTGAGACCAGCTATGTTATATGGGTTGGAGACAGTGACATTGACAAAAAGGCAGGAGTCAGAGCTGGACGTGGCAGAGTTAAAGATGTTAAGATTTGCACTGGGTGTGACGAGGGTGGACAGGATTAGGAATAAGTATATTAGAGGGTCAGTCCAGGTTGGAAGGTTTGGAGACCAAGCCAGAGAGGCAAGATTACATTGGTTTGGACACGTGCTGAGGAGGGATGCTGAGTATATTGGGGAAAAAGATGCTAAGGATGAAGCTGCCAGGTAACAGGGAAAGAGGAAGGCCTAAGATAAGGTTTATGGTTGTGATGAGAGAGGACAATGCAGGTGGTTGGTGTGACAGAGCAAGATGCAGAGGACAGGAAGAAATGGAAACAGATGATTCGCTGTGGCGACCCCTAACGGGAGCAGCCGAAAGAAGAAGATGATCTGTCTTGTCATTCAAGACATCTACCTGGTTGTCTTAATCTATCATTTGATATGTGGAGCAGGACTAGAGAGCTGAACAAGAAAATATATTGCTAATATATGACCTGCAAGTTAAACAACATGGCCACAAAACAAGGTTAAAACAAGTAGTGGGAAATGTGTACATGCATAGATTGAGATGAAGTAATTCTGCAGTCCTTTTCTATCAGTGATTGGTAACCTATTGCTGTGCTGTCTGCCCCTTGGTTTTGAGCAGCTTCACTGTCTAGTTGTACAACATACTTCAGTGGCAGAAGAACAGTACTACATGGGAGATGGCTGTCCTGGAATGTTATGGATCTAAATGCAAGAATTAGTGCAGTGTGTATTTTGAGAAAAATTCACGGTCAGACAAAACTAAATAATATGGCAGTTAGATATATATTGAAATAGCGGGATGCTTGGTATCATGGATCATATAACAATTCAGCAGCAAAAGATCTTTTAATAGTAATACATGCAAGAATGCACTGGGGAAAATGTGAAGTAAAAAGCGATAAAGGGATTAGATGGGTACTCATAAAAGTTCACATAAGTCAGGGCTGTCTGATGATAGGAGCTTTTATGGTCTCAACCATAAGAACTTATTGACCTTTTTAATTCATTATATGCAGCATTATGTGAAATGGGTGGCCACAGTTTTCTAGTCATTGGAGGAGATTTTAATGTAATGAGAAATAAGGCTTTAGACTGCTCAGAACAACATCCCAACACACAAGGGGATAACTATATCCTGAATGAAAGAATGCTACCTGATCATTGCCTGGAGATTAGACATGTTTTTAGCAAGCCACTTCTTGATTGAAGACATATCACAAATCTGTATTCAGTCAAACTCTCTCAGACCAGTGTATGCTGCAGATAGACCTTTGGGTCACTAGATCCTCTAGAATTTCTTTCCTTGTTAGAATGGACCCTTTACTGCTAGCAAACTGTTAGATAGCAGCAGAACTCTGACTTTGGGTATCATACTTCTGGCTCAGTGCAACAAAATCTAATCAACATACCCAGACACACTAGCCATCCTTTAAAAGGGAGATACATAAATTTACACCATGTAAAAAATGGGTCAAGAGCAGTAAAAAGCACTTGGCACTGAAAGTCCTTCAGACGTGCTTACAAAGCACAACAGCACAATATATGAAGGGACGCTGCTTAGACCCTAACTTGTATCAGGAAATGATTAGTATTAAAAAGGACATCAGTGATTAAGATGGCCAAAGAACGACAGTTTTGGGATAGAGTTAAACTATTGTTTGGATTGGCTTGTCCAGCTCTCCTAAGTTATTGGCACATCATCTGTGGGGAAGAAAGCAAATTCAGGCAGTTATAGCCCTTAGGAATATCCAAAATGAACTAGAACAATCCACATGGGAGATGAATAATGTAATGAGAACATTTTGCCAGAAACTTTACAAACACCAGTACCAGGCCCCATAACATTAAAAAATTCTTAGACAAAATTGTTTGGCTCACTATGTTACAAAAGAGAGAACTGCAGGCACTCAGTTCATCTACTGTAGTAGAAAAGATTAAAACTGCAGTTCAGTTACTGAAATCTGGCAGAGCGCCTGGCCCTGATAAATCATTTGAGTTGTACAAGATATCTGCGGATGACCCGGCACTTATTTTGTTGAACCTGTCTGGTGTTAGCAGGGAATTTGGGATGTTGCGGAACACATGTAGAATGGCTTCAGTTATCATCTTTATGAAAGAGGGCAAATAACCCCACTGATCCAAATAAGTATCACCCCATATCCTTTTAACCAGTAGAAACTAAAATTCTAGTGGCCAGACTAAGCAAGGTCATTTACTTGGTGGATAGACATTTCTAGCAGTTAGGTCAACTATTGTCTTGTTTGACTTTCATTAAACCTTTGGCACTCTAAACTGGAACTTCTTATCAGAAGTCCTGAACCATTTTGGGAGTTGAGGGAAGTTTTTGAACTGGTGAAGGTTGCTATATATAGCTCTTTAGCAAGGATGGGTTATGAATAATACTTGTTCTGATCCTTTTCCTCTCTTTCTCAAAGAGACAGGCAAGGTTGTCCTTTATCACCATTCTTGCTTATATTAGCAATTGAGACCTTCAGTATGATTATAAAACAGCATTATGAACACTGGGGCATCAGACTGCTAAATAACAACACCCTAACCAGCACCTGTTACACAGACGACTGTACAATTTGGCTGCAAGACCTCACAGGAATTTTTTGGAGGTTCTGTCCCTCCTAGAATACGTTGGGGAAGTTTCAGGTCTCACGTCGAATAGAGAGAAATCTGTCATATACACATTTAATAAGACTTACTGGGATACACAAAATTGCCTCCCAAGGATAGAACTGCAGATTGTCCACTCTTATAGTTATCCAGTTCTGTAAAAGCAGTGCTAGATATTAGGTTAAAAAAAAGTGTTGATATATGTATGAGGTAAGAGAGGCCAGGTGCAGACTACTTTTCTGAAATAAGAATAACTTGATGGTCATAAAGTAAAGCATATTTAATAACTGCAACATAAAACAATCGTGTAATACTAAGTGCTTTTATCGCTTCCTACTGACCAGGATTTCTTCAGGGTATACACAAATAAACTGAAATGTATACTTTATAGCACCCCTCAACCAATCAAATTAAAATGCATTAGTATTAATTATAAGTTTAAAATGACATTGTCATATTTAATTAATTAAAAGACATAGTCCTGGTCAGTTGGCAGGGATGAAAGTGCTTAATATTACACAATTGTTTTATGTTGCAATTACTAAAAACGTTTTACTCTACTACCACCATGTTATTTTTATTTTGGTTGTTGACTCTTCCTCTTGGTTTTTAGTAAACTACTCTTCTCCCTAGTGGCAAAATTAGTGGCTGTGCAGATGGATCTTTTTCCAAAATTTATGTTTGCAGGTAGGTGTCTTACCAATGTCCATTCTCATAAAATAGTGCAGGTAATACAAAAAGCTGTAATGGGCTTCATCTGGTATGGAGAACATCTGAGATTAGCTAGGGAAAAAAATTAATAATATCAAAGATATATGGAGAACTTGGCCTGCCCAGTCAGCAGGTTTGGTTCATTATGTGTGGTGAGAACGAAGCCAAAACCTGTTGGGCTTATTCCCGACTTCATAATCTGTTGTTTGTATCTGAACAATGCTTAACAGACATAGCTAGGAGAAAGTTATGGGACCGTGAAGGTTGGAATAAAGGAATGGAAACTTGATTGGTCTACAGCTTTAGACAGGCTATGACTCTAGATGTTCACTCATTTGGACTGTTCAAGCATATCTGTTGAAAGGAGACTTCAGGGTTTGGGATTCCTAGTTGCAAGGAAGTTTTTTGACTGGTGTGATGTATTCCCAATGATAGTTTGGCACCACTCACCTTCATGGAATGCTAAGTCAAGTACGATAGAGATGTTTAAATTGGTGCCTGTCCCTTCAGCTGGGACATGTCAGGAGAGAGACTGATCACTAACAGACAGTGATAGAATCTATAGTAGAGTGGCAACCAAACCTTCTGTATGCTAAACCCCATCTATTAGCAGTACTATGTAAGGCATTAGATACTTGTAGTAACGTATTTGAAACAGATCGTTGTAAATGGAAAAACCTTCTAACAGTCCAAATTTCCCCTAGAGTTTGGGAAAGATGTATTCGAATACCAAAGGGGTGGAAGAAGACAGACCATGTGAATTTCACATGATTTAAGAAAATACATTTTTGGCACATTACCCTGGTTAACAAATCTTCATGCACCCCCATCCATTATGGGCTAAGATATATGACATTGCATCTGATGTTGCCCTTTTTATGTTTCCTCACTGATGGGTTACGTATCCGACACGTCACATTCACAAGACTTAGGATCCAAATCTTGAACTCCTCCCTCTACCCATAATGCTTTCTTCCATCCCAACTCTTCAGATCGTTTGCTGCCGTTAGAGCAAGATCATGAAATGAATCTTGAGTGTGAGAAAGTGTTTTGTCTACATGTTCTTCGTTTTCCATTGCTGCAGTCCTTACTATTGGGTATAGTCCGCGTCCAGTCGGCCCGAATACCAGAGGTCAATATCCTCAGTCTTTTTGCCGCATGGTCCGATGCAGAAGCAGTTTTGCAAGTGCAGGTTGGCGTTCTGAAATATTTCTTCAGACCGAAACAGAGTTGGGAACATTTTGGTTTTTCTTGCCTCAGTATTTACCGGATGTCAGAAAAAGTGAATAACTGTATTTCTTGTGGGAAACAGATACCTCATAGGGATTACCATACCTTGTGTATACCTTGTTTAGGGCCTGAGCACGGCGTTGTTGGTTGCTATTAAGAGGAGGTTAGACTGTGCCAGGTTAGTGTTTAAACAGTGAAGCCTAGGGTTGATGAACCGGCAGTCCCGGACGTCGGTTCTTTAGAAAGTGGAGCCAGAGGTTTTGCCAGGAGTTTCCATGGAGTCTCAGGCAGAAACTTTACTGTTACAGGATGTGCCTTCTCAGGAGGTAGGCCAGGCTGAGGGGCTTCTCAGGTAACTGTTCTTCCCTCTCTTCCCAAGGTAGTTAGAGCCTCTCCTTCTGTTGCCAAAACTTCTTTGAGAGGTAGGCCTAGTTCAGTTTCAGTGGGGGCTTCTCCTAGCATTTCGGGTTCTGTACCTAAGAAACATATGCTAAAATGGCAGAAGATTTGATTACTATGATTAGAGGTTCTATGCCCCGCCTGATAAGAGGCCTAGGGTGGAACCAGAGTTTGATAGTTTTGAACAGTGTTCAGAGGCTTCAGAGTCTTCTGGAAGACTTGCAGGAGTATCCTACTTATTCTGATTCTGATGTGGATGATTCCACTCCTACAGCTTCTCCTCCTGAGGATTTCTCATTTTCAGAGACTCTGCATTCCATGAGGGAGCACTTTAAATGGGAAGGCCAGGATTACTCTGATTCCAGGAAAAGGCTTAGGGAATTCTTGTTTTGCCCCAGCATAGGCCCTTAGCTATTCCTCCTGTGTTGAATGTGGTGGAAGATGTTTTGCAGAGGCTTCCCTGAATCCTGACTCTTGCCTCCTGCTCCTGTTAAGCCTGATAGGTATTATAGGGTGCCCAAGCTCATAAGTATTTGTCTAAGAGTCCTAGGGCGGACCCAGAAACTATTTCTCATGGCCTAAAGGTGTTAAGGCTTCTGTGGTTAAAAATCCTGTTCCCACTGATAAAGAGGCAAGGGCCTTGGATAGGTGGGGAAAGAAAGTGTATACTTCTTCCACTCTAGCCATGAGAGCGTTGAATTGTCAGTTTCACATGCTAAAATATCAGAATTATCTCCTTTCACAATTAAAATCTAAGGTGGATGCTTTGGCGGAAGGTATTGAGTGTAAAGAGTTGCTGGACTTGGTTCATGTGTCTGAGCAAGTGGGTAAGCATTCTTTGCAATGTGGTTTTGATGCTGTACAGGCCTCCTCGAGGGTGGCTGCTACTAGTTCTGTTCTTCGCAGGCATGCCTGGTTGAAGGATCAGAATTTAGCTGAGCATGTTAAGACAAGGATTTTGGATGCTCCTTTACAGTCTGATGTGTTGTTTGGATCGCCTGTGGAAGCAGTTTTAAAGAAAATGGAGGACAAAGCTAAGTCTATGCAAACTGTTAAAGATTTTTTGCAGGTGCACCCACCGAAGTTTAGTAGAAATTGGCCTGCTAAGGGGTGGACATATCCTGCTTATGATTCCCAGTCTAGGGGTAGGTCTAGACGTGGTAGAGGCAGGGCTCAAGGTTCTTTTAGGCCTAGAACAGGGAGTTCACCTGCTCAGTCTTCTGGTGAGGGCAGGGGTCAGTCCTTTCGTAAACAGACCCAATGACCTGTCTTTTCAGCTGCCAGTAGATTCTCGTCTGGCAGCTCCTTTGGGAGGAAGACTGTCTCTTTTCAAAGAAAATTGGGATTTAATTACTCAAGACAAATGGGTGTTGGATATCATTCACCACGGTTACAGATTTTATTTCCATACACTGCCCCCTTTCAAAGGCATGCCAGACGTTCCTCCTCCACAAAGAAAGGAGGCTCACAAGCAAGTTTTTCAGTTACTCCAGATGGGGGCCATTCAGCCAGTCCCTGTATCAGAAAGGGGCCTAGGATTTTATTCTCGCCTGTTCCTAGTACCAAAGAAGGGGAACACGTGGAGACCAATTTTGGATTTATCTCTCCTCAACACTTTTCTGGACATTCCCAAGTTCAAGATGTTGACGTTACAACAGCTTTTACCTCTGCTGGGCAAAGATCACCGGATGGTAACTTTAGATCTCAAGGAAGCTTACCTTCATGTGCCTATAAGGCTAAGTTGCAGGAAGTATCTGCGTTTCGAGCTGGAAATTCTCATTATCAGTTCTCTGCATTGCCCTTTGGCTTATCCACTGCCAGAGTATTCACAAAGGTTCTGGCTCCAGTGATAGCTTACTTCAGGCTTCAAGGAATTCAAATCTATCCTTACTTGGACGACTGCCTGATTCTGGCTCAAGAAAAGGAAGACCTTCTACAGCATCTGGAATATGTTATAGCAGTGCTAAGATGCCTAGGGTATTCTGTGAACGAAATAAAGTCCAGTATAGTACCCTCTCAAGACGTGCTTTCTGGGTGTGAGACTGAATACAGCAGCCCAGATGGCCTTTTTAACCCCGGACAAACAAAAGAGTCTGTCACTTTACTTCCAACAACTATCTCATCAGTCCGTGCTGACTGCAAGGACAGTCCTTCAAGCATTAGGGTTCATGGCATCTTGTATTCTGGTGCTTCCCAATGCCAAACTGCATATGAGGAAGCTACAATGGTATCTCAAAAATGTATGGACACAGCACTGCCAGGATTTGGACACTGTCATTCAAATAATACCTTGCCTTCAAAAAGAATTCTTGTGGTGGGCTCAGGAATGTCACCTAAACAAGGGACTCTCTGTGACCCGCCAGAGGCAAGTCAGATTTTAACGACAGATGCCTCGGACATTGCTTGGGAGCTCATCTAAATGGAAAGTGGATACAAGACAAGTGGCCTGCCAGACTACAGCATCTACATATCAACATGAAGGAGATGTTAGCAGTCCAGTTTGCATTAATGGCTTTCAAGGAGTTACTTCTTCCAGGGCAGGTGTTGATTCTAACAGACAACACAACTGTCATGTGGTACATCAACAAGCAAGGGGGGAACACATTCTTATCCTCTATGCAGGCAAGCAATGATTTTGTGGGAGACTGCGCTAAGCTTGCAACTAACTCTTCAGGCAAGGTTTCTGCCAGGAGCACAGAACTCCTTAGCAGATGTGTTAAGCAGACAAATCATGGATCGAAACTGGATCTTCATGTATTTCAGAAATTGACAGTGTCATGGGGAACTCCAGACATAGATCTGTTCGCTTCTCCACTAAACCACCAGCTGCCAAAGTATTGCACAAAGGGGTTTCATCACACAGCTTGGAAAGTGGATGCTCTGTCTTTCAGTTGGAAAAACCTTCATGTGTATGCCTTTCCACCTCTGCCTCTTCTTCCAAAGGTACTATTAAAGGTCAGACAAGACAGGCCAAGGATGATTTTGATAGCTCCAGATTGGCCTCGGCAACACTGGTACCCACTACTACGAGTCTAGTAAAGAAGCCTCCATGGCCTTTACCTCTGATTCCTCATCTGTTATCTCAGAAGGACGGTCATCTGCTCAATGTCAAGCTTCACTCTCTTCATCTAACAGCCTGGCATATTCTGTGTTGAAACACAGCAGGTCTCAACTTCCTCAACAAGTTTTAAATGTGATTATGGAAGCTAGAAGACCTAGTACAAGGAAAGTGTAAAATGGAAGAGATTTTTATTTTGGAGTACAGCAAAGAATTTGGAGATTTCTGAGCCTAATTTGAGTGTGGCTCTTCAATATCTTACTGAGTTATTGGACAAAGGTTTGTCCTTCTCTTCCATTAAGATTCATGCTGCAGCAATTTCAGCTCACTATGATTGTGACCCACCTTTGTTTTCATCCTTTGTTCAAGCAGTTTCTTAGAAGAATATAAGACCCCCACGAGCTCCTACTCCTGCTTGGGATCTCAATTTTGTGTTGGAAAACTTACTCTACAACCTTTTGAGCCTGCAGCTACTGCTGAATTGAAATACTTGTCATGGAAGACTGCTTTTCTGTTGGCTATTACTTCTGCAAGAAGGGTGTCTGAGTTGCAGGCCCTTATGGCAGTAGAGCCCTTTTGATTTTCCATAAGGATAGGGTATCATTACGCACTAATCCTTCCTTTATGCCTAAGGTGGTTTCTAGTGTGGCTTTAAACCAAACTATTCATTTGCCTACTTTTTATGCAGACCCTCAAAATAAAGGGGAAAAGATTTTGCACACTTTAGATGTACACAGGCAATTAAAATATTATTTAAGCAGGACTAAGGATTTTAGGCAGTCTCAGCAGTTGTTTGTTTCTTTTGCTTTGAGTTCACAGGGCAAGCCTGTGTCAAAACAAACTATTTCTAGGTGGATTGGCTTTTGCATTGCATTTTGTTATTCCCATCATGGCAAGGAGATTCCAGCTGGGATTAGGTCTCATTCCACTAGGGCTACTGCCACTTCAACAGCATTTCTAAGGGGGGAGGCAACTAAGGATATTTTGGAAGCAGCTACTTGGAGTTCAGTGCATACTTTCTCTAAGCATTATCACCTTCCTATCTACTCTAAGTCTAGGGCTGGTTTTGCCACAGCTGTTTTGCAAGGCATGTTGTCAGCTCCTCCTTCTTTATGATTTGCCAGCCTCCTTACCTCTGCTTTGGGATTCTACCCAATAGTAAGGACTGCAGCAATGGAAACGAAGAACATAGTACAGTTTTGTACCTACCATAAATGTAGATGTTCGAGGATTCCATTCTCCCTCCCCTCTGTGTTTAGGGGTGGTTGTGTAGGTGAGTTTACATGCTTACATTTTTGTATATATTCTTGTATATATTGTACATGTTTTTGGTGCAGGTTTTTTGGGACTTGTCTTTTTAGGGTCTTCTGACATCTGGGGCAAGAAAAGACTGAGGATATGCGGTCATGCGCATTAGTACCCTGCTCTGGTATTACTGGACGCGGACTATACCCAATAGTAAGGACTGCAGCAATGGAATCCTCGAACATCTACATTTATGGTAGGTACAAAACTGTACTTTTTTCACAAGTTCTAGGCTTCTTACAGTTTATATAAGAATTACTATTTTTTTCTCTCTATGCTACCTTTCTAGCTGTTCACTGGCATTAGGGTGCCCTTATTTCCTACCCTTTGTGCCCTTGTTGGCGCTTTTCCTTTCTTTAACTTTAGTTGTTTGTTGTCAAAAAAATGCCATTTAATGAACATGTTTTGTTTTTTCGTAGATTTGTGGACGACCTATTTATTCTGTGGAGGGAGACCTTTATACATTTGCTGCCTTTATGGAATATGTGAACAGTAGTACCTGTTATTTGAAGTTTACATCTCATTCTTCAGAATTAATGGTGGATTTCTTGGATGTTTCTGTTATTAAGGATGAAACTGGTAATATTTACACTAAGTTGCATAGATAGGACTGTCATGTGAATCATTTATTACATAGGGACAGTCTTCATCCTCCCTCTGTATTTAGAAGTGTGGCTTCTAACCAGTTTTATAGAGCCTCAAGGTTAAATGCTAGGGATGGTGATTTTATTGGTGAAGTTGATAATGTGAAGATGAACTTGAAGGAGAGAGGTTATGAGGAATGTCTTATTCAAAACAACGTAGTTAAGATTTTTGATAAAAGGATGAATGAAGCCAGACCATATTTTTCTACAGGTGATAGAGAGTTTGTTAGGGGGCGGGAAAGCAAGTATAGCACAGGTTTGATGTAGATGGTTATAAGGATATCATTAAAAAACACTGGGGTGTTCTTAGAACTGATAATGATATCTCTAGGCACATACCTGAAGTGCCGTATTTTTTATATAAAAACAGTAGGTCACTGAGAAGTAGGTTGTGTTATCCTAAGGATGCAAATAGGAATTCTCATATAGTCGGAACTAAACCATGTGGTCATTGCAACTGGTGTGCATATATTGACAGCAGTTGCAAATTTGAACATCCTGACCAAGGTAGATGTTATAATTTCACAATAGCAGCTACATGTGATACCTTACATATTGTTTATTTAGCTTACTGCACTGCATGTAAAAAGTTGTACATAGATCAGACTGACCGTCCCTTTAGAGAGCGCATCAGAGAACATATCTACCATATTAATAAAGGTAATGTAGTTAGTGCATTAGTGAAACATGTTTTGAGTACTGACTCCAGTCATAGTTTTACATTTTTAGGTATTGCTAGGGTTTATGAGAATGTGAGGCAAGATGACATATGTGCAAAGACTGAGGATTTAGAATCCTCATGGATAGTGAGGTTCAGGCTGGGAAATGGGCTTAATGAATCAGTTCCATTAGTACCTAAATTAAAGAAGAGACCCCTAAGAAGGTAGTTAGCGTCAAGGTATAGTTTTAGAATGTATTATTTATGTCTGATGTTTTTTATATTAAATTTATATGTCTTTTTATGTTTTGTGTTTTTAAATCTGTGGTTTTTAAATTTGAATTTGTATCATGTGACTTCTGATGTATAAATAGGGGTGTGTGTATGTTAGTGCTTTTGTAATACACCTGATGATGCCTGTATGGTGAAAGCGCTTGTGTTTTGTTGCACTGCAGTAAAAGATTTGAACTGGATATATCAGCTGTTTCTGTGTCTTCCTATTCGTTTGTTGATGTAAAATATACTGTTTGACTGGTAATTTCTTGGATGTTGAAAATATAAGTGTGTTCCCGGTAAGCCATTACTTAGTTGGCAAAACTGGAGCCACAAGGTGACCCCATTACTACTCCCATTGTTTGTAATTAAAAGTTCTTTTTAAAATGAATGAAATTGTTGGACAGTATAATGTCTAACAATTCTTCAACCAAGAAAATATCTGTGCCTGGGGCGGCTTTGCTCCTTAGAATATTTCCCACCCATTCTGTGCGTAGGTCATGTGGTATGGATGTATAAAGGTCTCTTACATCCACTGTAAGAAAATTGTGTTGTGCGTTGAAGTCAAGTTCATTAATTTTTCAAGAAAAGTCCAGGAGTCCCTGCAGATTTGTGCCTCAGTTTGTACATATTTTGTCAGTATTGACTCCACCACTTTTGCACATCCGTATGTAGCTGAATTTCTATCATCTGCAATGGGCCTTAGTGATGGATTCTGAAGGTCCTCATGAATTTTAGGGACTCTGAACATGACTGGTGCCATAGGTGTCAGTATCAGCATGTAGCTGTATAAATTTGTCTGTTTTTCCTTCAGTGTACAAGTCATTAATGTAAATTCTTATAAGCTGATTAGCTGTATTGTATTAATTTAATGAAACTTGTTGGTAAGAATCTGCATTCAAAATTGATTCAATCTTGTCATAATCATCAGAGTCCGTGAATACCACCACCCCCCATTATCTGGTTTCATGACTCTGACATTAGTTGACCTTAACACATTAAGCCAGGCTTGCTCATCCTTACTCAAGTTATAGTTACTTGCGAACCTTTTATTGGTGGACTACGAAAACAAAATCGCCACTAATTCTAAGGACAATCACAAAGCATTCTATAGCTATGTCAAGAATCTCTATGGCAACACCCAGATCTGCTCTGAGTAACAGCACAAAGGCATGAAAATTACAGAACCAACTGATATTGCCAACATCCTGGCAGATAGGTTCAGTGCTAACTTTACCCCCCCCCCACCCTCTAAAGGGCCCATATCTATACAGGAAGAATGCAGAGTCCCTGTAATCACAGCTACGCAGGTAAAAGCTGCACTCTCTAAAGCCAAAAACACAGCATCCATGGGACCAGACAACATTCCAGGCTGCATTTTACACGAACTTCAGAACGAACTGGCTCCCCTCTTAAGCACCATGTTCAATAATAGCCTCGCATCAGGCTTTGTGCCCACTGAATGACACACGGCAACAGTTATCCCACTCCACAAAGGGGGAGCCACCACTGATCCCAGGAACTATCGACCTGTTAGCCTGACGAGCCTGGTCTGCAAGGCCATGGAACGTATCATCATGGAACTCATAAACAAAGACATCGGTAACCTCCAAACTCTGGATCCCATCCAGTTTGGGTTTGTGAAAGGCAGATCATGCCTCCTGAACCTGATTGACTTCTTTGAGGCAGTCACCAAAGCCGTAGATGAGAGTAAGGTGGTTCACACAGTCTATCTTGACCTCGCCAAGACTTTCAACACCATCCCCCATTCTGGAATAATAGCTAAACTCACTAAACTAGGTGTAAATCCCTACATCACAAGATGGGCTGCCAACTGGCTCACTGACAGAACCCACACTGTAAAAGTTGCAGACTCCAAATCTCACCTCAAAGCAGTGACAAGTGGAGTACCACAGGGTTCCATCCTGGGACCTCTCCTGTTTGGTATCTACTTCTCTGAAGTACAGGCTAACACAGAAGGCCTCTGGGTAACAAAGTTTGCAGATGACTGCAAACTAGGAGCCATAGTCAAGTCCCCAAATGATGTGGACATCCTACCAAAGGGCCTTGCTGAGATAGATGCCTGGTGTCAGAGCCATGGCCTCAAGCTCATTGCCAAAAAGTGCAGTGTCATCCCCTTTGGTAAAAACTCTGTAGCCATGAACTACCACATAGGCAGCAATCTACTTAACACTGAATGTGTGATGAGACCTTAGGACCCAGGTGGACAGTAGTCTCTCCTTTGATAGTCACATCGTCACAGTAGTCAGGAAGTCCTTCTACGTAGCGCACCTCATCAAAAAAGGGTTTTCATCCAGGAAAAAAAGTGGTCATTGTTCCCCTCTACACGACACTCATTAGACCCATTATAGAGTACAACGCCCCTTTTAGAATGTACCTCACAAGACGTCTGCAGCAGCTGGAAAGGCCACATAAGTACCTCACAAAGAGGATTACTGGCCTCAAACAAATGCCCTACACTGACCGCCTCAAAAAAAAAACTCCAGCTTTACTCCGTAGCATATTGCCTACTCTGAGGTGATCTCCGCCTAACATATAAAGCTATATCAAACCCAGAGCTGTTGGACATGCTACACCTAAAGAAATCCCAATCCCTCTGAGCTACACACTCTAGGGACCTAAACCTTGTCACCACAATAAACAGGACATGCTGGAGGGATAGATTCCTGTCCCAGAGACTTCACATATGCTATCATTAGCACTCCAAGAAAAATCTTGAGTGGATGGGAAATAGAAAATACACCCTGAGGATCACTTTTGTGTCTCTGCTCGACAGTGGCACAGGAAAATAACTTTCTTGGGTGGCGTAAGCCAGGGAACCTTGTTAGCTAGGCTCACGTAGGTCCTTGGGCTGATAGCCTAGTACCTGCCTATGAACCTATGACTGTAACATCCTGAAATCAAGTTCAAAAACTCATTCGAAGGTATGTAAAAGGTTATGCAGTATGGATTAAACAAGCTGCCTATCCTAAACTGTTGGTCCTCTAAACTAGTATTACCTAGAAGAGCTTTTAAATTTAATTTTCTTCAAAAAGTTTCAGGTCTACAATACATTTAGCAATGTCATTCTCCTCAAAGGAATGAAGGTCAGCCACTTAGCCAAAATGTTAGCAAGTTCAACCGTCACATCAAATGCGGAATAGTTGTAAATATAAAATTCACCCTCAGTATTTTTGATAACCAAAGGATTACCTCCATACGTAATGTCATTAATTTCTGCTGAGTAGTTTACCTGCATTTGTTGTGCTTCTTCCTTTGGTTCCATTTGTGTTAGTATTTCCCTGTGGTAAAACCTGGTTGGAGGTGTTTTGAGGAGGCTGGTTATTGCTGTTGTGCTGGTTGTCATTAAAATTGCAGCGTGTTTGTTGGTTTTGTAAATGCTCGCTGCTTCTCACAGTTTCATTTTGCTCTGGACTTTCATAGGAAACCTGCTCACAGTGTGTGTAGACACAGCTTGTTCACTATTCCCTTCATTACTAGCATGATTGACACTGAGCACATAGTTGGCACTGCCTCCTCTGACTTTCAATCCTTGTGATGTAGGGGGGCGTGGATAGGCAGTCCCGTATAGGTACCGAGCGTGATCCCTTTCTAATTTCTTGACTTTAGTTAGTTTAATTTTGTCAGTGTGTTGGTCTATACTCTGAAAGATACATGCATAATCATATCTATAATGGTCGAAGTCCAAGTGAGTTTTAATCTGAACATCCAGTATGGAAATTGCATCTGTTATTTCCTCAGCAAACAAGTTATAGTGTTTGCACATTAAGTCCAACCCCTGTCAATTAAATAACTTAAGTCCAAGTGAAACTGTGATTCTGGAACCAAACCTGTGGGAGACTGACAGATTCTTAGCCCTTTAGGTACTATTTCAAGTTTTATACATTCCTGAAAATATTAAATTTCTAGGCACAATTTTTTTATATTTTAACAAATTCTGATCAAATATATTTAACAAATCAGAAATATTCACATTATCCCTGGCCGAGTTCCCTGTTTGTGCTGAATTAGGCGCATTAAATCCCAATGGTGAAGTTAGCCAATCCTTTAACCTTGGAAACCCAATAAGCCTCGGGGATATGTTTTCTTTCACTGGTTGTTGTGCTGGATTGTTAAGTTGGTTGGTAAGTCTATTCTGCAAGTTCACATGTTGAATTTGAGAAGTAGTTTGGTTTAACAATTCAAAAACACCAGAAGAAGCATTTCCACTGTTAGATTGTGTACATTGAGTTGAGTCTTGTTGTTGCTGTTGTGCTGAGTTAAGCAAATCCAACCTGTAACTAAGCCTTTCCACTTGTTCGGAAAGAGCTTGAACTAGAATGGTAAGGTTACCTAAATCATCTGCATCACTCCCAGTATTGGAATGCAATTCAGGGGTTGAATCCATTGTGTTGGTTGCCATCATTCACGAAAGACAGACTTATTCCAGTGAAACACAAGAAAACAAACTGCAAAATCCCAAAGAATAAGGCACAACCCCTGGAACAACAAATTAATTTATTATAAAGCGCTTTTCATCCACACCAAATAGTCGAACTTCATCAGAATACAAGTACTTCATTCACAAGAAACAGTTTAAATAACCCTCTCAGTAAGTCACGTGACATCCCAGCTAAAACTTTAAAGTGCTAGTCACATCTATTTAAGAAATAACAGCATATATTTAAAATGACCATGTTAATATTTCTAAAATCCACAAATTACACTTGTTGAAACAAAAATATGTTAAACTTCTGTCCAACAATTTAATAGAGCAGTGAGTATGAGAAAAAAAACTTAAATGTAAAAGTATATTTAGGGGAAAGCTCCCCAATACTATTTCATTAGATTTTTCAATTTCAGCATACACATTAGGGAACACATATCATTGAGTCCTGGTGGTTGTAGGCATTTAATCAGATTTGCCAAATAAGTTCTAGTCTTTCAAGTTCTAACTGGATGGGGCCTCGCCTATGATTCTGTGCCACCTGATCTATAACTCAGAATTTAAATGTGTGTTCAGGATTCATAAAGATATTGGAACACTCATGTTCCTAGTTTGAGCCTCAGTCTTTTCTTGCGTCTGTCCTGTCTGTGTAATATAGTGGACAGTAAGGCAGCAAACTCAATCTGAGGAGGTGGGGATGGAGGAGAGCATTATGGGTAGAGGGAGGAGCTCAAGATTCAGATCCTAAGTCTTGTGAATGCGGCCGAGTCGGATGTGAGAATCAGATCTGTGACCCATCAGTGAGGAAGAATGAAAATGGGCAGTACAGATGCCAAGTTAATGGTAATACATAACTTCTAATTTTGCTGTTTGAAACCCTATTCCACACCTGGATGATACAATTTTTTTGGATTCTGGGTATAACAGACCATTTGAAAGGCTTGACATCTATTGAGTGAAACTAGAAACTGCTGTTACAACTCAGAGTTTGTGCCATCATTTTAAACACTGGAAATTTTTAATGCTAGACTTACACATGAACTAAACTGTTAATCTGCAAAAATTATGCAAGGCTCAAGGATGAACAGTGACTGCGCCATACCAATGATTTTGGTCCATCTTTTATTACATGCTATCTCAGTGTGACACAAATGCATAATATACTTAGGACAAATGTTAATTGTTATGGTTGCCTTTGACTGTTAATGGTCAATATGTTGAAGTTCTTTTTTTACTGTTTGATACTCTTCTGTTATGAATAGTATGGCTGATGATCCAAGTCAAAGTTTCTTAAAAAAATATTTATCTATACATATCTAAATATATCTTATTTGTCTTCTGAACCTGATTGACTTCTTTGAATCAGTCTCCAGAGCTGTGGACGAGGGTAAGGCAGTCCACGCAGCCTGTCTGGACCTCGACAAGGCCTTCAACACCCTCCCCCACTCTGGAATCATAGATAAACGTACTAAGCTGGGCATAAATCCCTACGGGTTGCCAACTGGCTTACTGACAGAACCCAAAATGTAAAAGTAGCCGACTCCAAATCCAGCTCCAGACAAGTAACAAAGTGGAGTACCTCAAGGTTCAGTCCTGGGACCGCTCTTGTTTGGCATCTACTTCTCTGAAGTACAGGCCAACACTAAGGGACTCTGGCTAACAAAGTTCGCAGATGACTGCAAACTGGGAGCCATTACTGAATCCCCAAATGATGTGGATGTTCTACAAAAGGGACTTACAGAAACAGATGCTTGGTGCCAGAGCCATGGGCTCAAACTTAGTGCTAAGAAATGTATAGTTGTCCCCTTTGGGAAAACCCATGTACCCATGAATTACCACATAGGTGGCAGTACACTAAACACCGAAAGTGTGATGAGAGACTTAGGGACACAGGTGGACAGTGGTCTCAACTTCGATAACCACATTGCTACAACAGTCAGGAAATCCTTCTATGTGGCACACCTCATCACTAAGGACTTTTCATCCAGAAAAAAGGAGGTCATTGTCCCACTGTACTCACCCCTCATTAGACCTATTATAGAGTACAATGCCCCGTTTGGTATGTACCTCACAAGACATCTACAAGAGCTGGAAAGGCCACAGAAATACCTCACTAAAAGAATCCCAGGCCTAAAGCAGATGCCCTATGCTGACCATCTAAAAAAAACTCCAGCTATACTCTGTGGCACATCGTCTACTCAGAGGTGATCTCTGCTTAACATACAAGGCCATGTCAAATCCTGAGCTGTTGGACATGCTCCACTTAAAGAAATCCCAATACCTCGAGCCACATGCTCCAGGGATCTAAACCTTGTCATCACAATGAACAAAACATGCTGGAGGGATAGGTTCCTGACCCAGAGACTCCCCATACTCTGGAATAGACTGCCCAGGCATGTCAAGAAGAGCACCTCCTTGGCCCTCTTCAAAAGGAACCTTGACTATTGGAAGGGAGATAGGAAATTCACCCCGGGGATCACGTCAGTCGCCCTGCTAGACAGGGGTCCAGGGAAGTAAATATTGTTTGAAGAAATAGCCATGGAATTGTTTAGCTAGGTTTGTATAGGCCCTAGGGCTGATAGCCTAGTAACAACCTTTGAACCTATAAGAGGAAATGTCTAGATTAATACCCTTGGCTTAAACTATAAAAAGTTTTTTTGCAAGCAGGTAGGCTTTAAAATAAGACAGAATGATGAAAGCTGTGAAAAATGCTAAGTTTCGTACACCTGCAAAGATATTAACTTGTTTTTCCATTAGAAAATGCTCAGTGGACGTCAAGAAGTCTGCAGCTGAAGCATCTGTACATGCTTTTCTGAGTGAAATTGATCAAGATTTATTACTGAGCACTTATTCATGGAGATGAGCTGTCTGCAAGTATAAGCAATTAATATTGAAAGTTTTGAGTATTCTTTAAAATGTAAAGGTATAGTAGCAAGTAGTTCAGTGAAAAATAAAATTTTAAATTATGAGAAGTAAATAAGAGTTGGAAGCCATACTATTTGAAGCATTTAATAGCACAGTGTACAAGTAAGTTTTATTTAAAGATAGCTAGTGCATTTCTTAGAGCTAAAAGTTAATGTTTTCTGAAAGCATACAGGATGTTTTTCACATCTGGGAGGGGAATAGATATAAGAAAAGAACGGATGGCAATTATTAAGTGGGAACAGAGGTTGTAGCATGTGCCTCAGCATGCGTAACCTTAATTTTAGGTGAGGTAATGCCTGTGGGTGCAGCTGTCACTTTGGGGGGTACTTCTTCCTATCTGTAGAGTAAACTTCATTTTTGAAGATGTACATACTTTTTTGTGTTTGTTCTAAGTTAATAGGGCTGGGGTGTTTTGAAAATGTATTTTTTTGTTTGAAGGTTTTTCATTAAAACCTAGTCTTTATCAACAGTTCAGAGTAATGGTGAGTGTGGAAGAGAAGTGAAGAAGAGAGTACAGGCAGGGTGGAATGGATGGAGAAGAGTGTCAGGAGTGATTTGTAACCGAGTAAGAGTGAAAGTGAAGGTCTACAAGAGGGTAGTGACACCAGGTATGTTATATGGGTTGGAGATGGTGGCATTGACAAATAGGCAAGAGTCAGAGCTGGACATGGCAGAGTTAAATATGTTAAAATTTGCACTGGGTGAGACAAAGATGGATAGGATTAGGAATTAGTATATAAGAGGGTCAGCTCAGGTTGGATGTTTTGGATACAAAGCCAGAGAGGCAAGATTGCTTTGCTTTGGACATGCTGAGGAGGGATGCTGGGTATATTGGGAAAATGATGCTAAGGGTGGAGCTGCCAGGTAAGAGGAAACGAGGTGGCCTAAGATTAGGTTTATGGATGTGGTGAGAGAGGACATGCAGGTGGTTGGTGTGACAGAGCAAGATGCAGAGGACAGGAAGAAATGGAAACAGAAGATCCACTGTGGTGACCCCTAATGGGAATAGCCAAAAGGGAAGAAGAAGATCGTCTTTGCAACTGTAACTAAGGTTCACATGTAAATAAAAAAGAAACAACTGTATAAAAAAAATCAGCCTGACAAACATTAGTGTATGCATGTAACACAAAAGATGGAAATATGTTCAAAAATCCATGTATAATAGGCAAGGGCAATAGCTTTTTGTCATGATGGCTATGCTCTCCATAATATCTTGGAACATAAATGGCCTTACATGTGTAAAAAAAAAAAAAGGGAAAGCGTCGAACTATATTAAGAAATGCAGAATGCAAATAACAGTGCCACAGGATACACATTTGTAAAGAAATGTACATGTGGATTTGACAAAGAAATGGATAAATTTTCAGCAGAATATTAAAATAAAGGAAAATTAGGGCAATTTTCTTAATTGTTAGAAGGGCTCCAGTAGTGATAAAAAAAGGGAAGAAAGACATTAATGGTAGATTTAATTAACTAAAGTTTGTAACAACAGGTGAATCACTCTTCTCTAACTGCATCTCTAAAACATGGAACTCACTACCAACCAACATATTTTCTATCCCTTCACTAACTCAGTTTAAGAAAGCACCAAGAACTCACCTCCATACTACATGGCTATGTTCTTGTACTTGCCCAGGCTAGTTCTACCTTTATTATACTGCAATCTCATCTCAACACTTTGAAAATTCACTACCCAGAAATTGCTGTATCTACTACTGTACCGATGGCTTCTACATTTTAAATTATCTTACACAGATTAACATTGTTTTTGATGATTATCTGTATTCATATCTGTTTTGAGTGTAATTGTTTCTTTCAAATAATGTATTATCAATGATGTTGTTGTTTGTCTTTCGGCTTTTCTCGGTGGGTCGCCACAGAGGAACTCCGGTCTGCTAATGATTGGGAGTGGATTTTTATGGTGCTGAGATGCCATCCTGACGCCCAACCTTCAAAGAAGGCACAGCCATTCACACACGCACCTACCTGCATGTCTTTACACGTCACACGACCATGGGGAGGACATGCAGACTCCACACAGAAGGCGCTCCAGCCGAGAATCGAACGGGAGAATCTCTTGCCGTGAGGCGACAACGCTAACCGCTGCACCACCACTGCCTTTCAAATACTGTATTATCAGTGTATGTTTCCTAAATCAGCTTGTATATTGTGATACTCTATTGGTCAGTTCATTTCAGTTGTTGTGCTCAATTTGTCAATTTCTTTGTTATTTGTAGAGTTTTTCTCCCCGGGCCTCCACTGAAGAAGGACCTGTGTCCAGTGGACTTTCCAGGTTATCAAATGTAAAATAAAATAAAACTTGTGGTAGAAAGGGGTCTGTTGGCAAGAGAGGAGGATTATGTTGAAGTGTATATTACACCAAAAACTGCTGTTATGGAGCTTAAGAAAGCTTGGGGAAATAATCAGCTTTTGGCAGGGAATATTACTTGTATGTGGGGAATGGGACTTGATTTGCAATAATGAGTATGTTTTGGGAGAACCTATAAGGGAAAACGTAACAGAAGCGGGTAGGTTTTTGAAAAAATGATGAGAATATTTGGTATGGAAGATGTGAAGTCAGTAGCTGGAAATCAAGACAGAATTTACATATTATTCCCCAAGGTACAATAACTGAACTAGACTAGATGGAGTTATATTCCATAGGAGCATTTTAATTTAATTGAAAGCTTTGAGACTCATCCAGTAACTATTTCAGCTCACGTAACAATAAAAAACAAGGGAAAAATGCAGGGTAGTGAAGTAAAAATGAGACACTGGTGCTTTCCCACCTACCTGATAAAAAGAAACTTTAAGGAATGAGTACTAGGAATTATTAGAGAGTTAAGGAGAAACGGAGACCTCTTAAAAAGCTATAAAATGAAAACCGAGTTTAAACATGGAGTATAAATAAAGAATAAAGAAGTAATGATTAAGAAGCAAAAGAAATGACTTAGAGCAGCAAACAAAGGTTGAAATATTGTTGGCACAAATGCAGAGTATTAAAGGGAAAATAAGGGAGTGTCTGGATAATATGCATAAACTTAAAGATTGCTGTTAAACAACTATTTTTTGTTAACTCCAGACCACAAAAACTTTTAGCACCATGACGTAGGCAGCAGAAAGTAGAAAGGGCTGTTGCCAAACATAGGGAGCTTGTAACAAGAAAAAAAACAGATATCCTGTAGAATTTTTGTAGATATTTTGGAAATTTTATGAACATTTGTACAAAACAGAGAAATGTAGAAATCAAAAAAGAGCACAAATGGAAATATTTATGGAAGGCATAGTTATGTCAAGGTTAGAAGAAGTTTAGGCAAGAATAGCTAACATTTAAGACAGGAGGAGATGAGAGAGAAACAGTGATGTATGATCAGTCTTCTGGAAGCTTTCCATGAACAGAAATCTGTGCCTGTGGATGTTTGGAAGTTGGAGGGAAGAAAGTGATAAAGATATGGAAGATTAAAAAAGCCTGGTTAAAAGAGCATGACAAAAAAAGAACAATTAATGTGGTTTTTCTCATTTGTGCATGGGAGAATGACTTGATTAAGGACCTTAGATTGATTTAGTAACACGTTTTTAGAGAAAGCAAGTAAATGAAAAAGAATATTGAATATTATGAGGCTTTTATCTAACAAATGAACGTATGCTTAGTAGCAGTTCTGTATCTGGCCCTTGTGTCTCCATGGAAACAGTCTGATAGAGAGAAATTGACTCATTCTCATGTCCTTATGGAGACAGTCTGATAATGAAAAAATTATCAGACTGTCTGGTTGTCATGTTTCCATGGAGACAGACTGATAAAGAGAAATTAGTTTCAGTCTGGTGGAGAGTGATTGGTTGGGGAAAAAAGAGAAACTGGCTAGGAGATAATATTCTCTAAAAACATTCAGGGGTTTTCCCAGCTGGCAGAGCTATAAAGATAAGACAAACCCAGTTAGCACGTAGTAGAAGCACGGGCTGCACCTTGCATCTTAGCATGGATAACCTTTCTTTTAGATTAATTCAAGTCTCTGAGTTTGGCTGTCATTTCCTCCTATTAGGAGGGTAAAACTTCAATATTTGAAGATGTACATAGTTTTGTTAATGTTAAATTAATAGGCTTTAGGGGGTTAGTGGGAATTATTTTGGGAGCTTTCAGTAACAAAAAGTGTTGTAAGACGTGACATAGGCACAAGAAACAACTATATAAAAGTTCAACCTTTCAAACAGTGCATGCATGTAACATAAAAGCTGGAACTAGACATTTAACAAAAAAGGTTATCTGATGTCAGTTTTTGTTCCGTTCTCGACTGATGGGTTTTGATCTGAAATGTCTGATCCGACTTGACCGATGTAAAAGCTTGTGGCAACTTGAAACTCTCAAGCTTCTCCCTTATCTATAATTCACCATCCCCCATTACCTCCAATCACTTTTGCTGCCATTTGGTGAAAGACATGGTGATTTATCTCTAGAATTATTTGGGTACGAAAACCTTGGACACCCAGTTGGGTATTTCCACTTCTTCCAATACCTCACCAGATTATGCCACTGGGAGGTCCCTCGGAAGAGGCCATGCAAGTGGACACATCTGGATTCTCCTGAATCTGTCACAGAAGATACAGATTTTGAGGAGGACAGTGTCTCCCCCACAGTCACCTCTTGCGGATGTCTCATTCGGAGACATCCTCCAAATCATGAAACAGATAGGTGGCTGGAAGCCCAGCAGTCCTTCATCAGAGGCGTTTGGTACTGGCCCATCTACTTAGAGTGAATCCACCTGCTGATGAGCTCCTCGAATTGGTCTCATGGTGAGCATGGAAGGAACCTGACACCATTAATCCCATTCCTAGGAAGCCTTTTAGGATTTTGATCCCTCTGGAAGATAAGGGCCCCCTGTTGATGCCATGGTCATAGCGGCGGCCACAAGAAAAGAACTAGCCGATGAAAGTTGCTCTGTTTATCCCTCCATCTAGGAGTTGCGCTCGATGGACAAGTTTGGGAAGCATGTCTATGCTTCAGGGACCTTTGCTTTGAGGTCTTTGAACTATTTGGCACATTTCACCAGAATACAGAGGGGTCTGATTAAGGAACTCTCAGATGTCCTCACAGGAACCGTGTCTGAGGAGGTGAAGGCTTCTGTCACCTCTCAGGTGATGACGCTACAATCTATATCAAACTCATCCATGAGGCTTATTTCCAATGTGGCAGAAGGAACCTCAAGGGCAGTAGGTTCAGTTGTAGCAAGTAGGAGAGACACCTGGATGCACTTGGATGACTTCCCGGACCCTTTTAAGTCTACATTCATCAATGCTGCTTTTGACAGTACCCCTCTTTTTGGCCCCAAAGTAAAAGATATATTGTCCAGGTGTGAGAAGGATGGAAAGATCCTTTCTGCCATGGGCGTATGTTTTTCCGCACCCCCCCCCCAAAGATCATTTTCGAGGAAACATCAATGTGGTGAAAAAATGTTCTTCAAGAAATCACAAGGATCTTACCAAGGACGTGGGGGTCTTCCCCCAGAGGCAGAGGGGGAAATTTAAATGATAGATGCCACCCTCGTGGCAAAGGAGGACCACGACATCAGAAGTCCTGAAAACCTTTCTTTGGAAAACCCCTACAGCACTCTGAACAGAGGTCTGATTGTCCCCCTCTGGGTGTAGTCGGGGATTGTTTGTCCCTGCACCAGAGAGCCTGGCTAGAAATAAAAGGTACTTGGGTGTAGAGGATTGTATCCAGAGGATATACAATTCCATACGTTCTTCGTGTTTCACTGTAGCAGTCATCACATTTGGGTTATTTGCTTGCAGTAACCCTCAGTCGGCCTGATTAATAAAGTCTTGGGTCCTGCGTCGGTTGCTGTCTCTTCTTCCATGATGTCAGGTCGTCCGGAGTATAAAACATGCAGCCAGCGCCATTACATCAGTCTTTCTTGCCATGCGGTGCCCGAAGCAGAAGCAGTTCACAAGTGCCGGTGGGCCGACTCCTGAAATTTTCATTTTCGAGTTTCAGAACCGAAGTCTTCAACTAAAAGCCAAGTACCCCATTGGGGAAGCTTTTTCTTGCCCTAAACCGGTCAGTAGAAGTAAATAATTGCATTTCTTGTGGAAAGCAAATACCTCATAAAGATTTTCATTCGTACTGTATTCCTTGCTTAGGCCCTGACCACGACGTACCTCGCTGTCGGTTTTGTGCATTATTCAAACCACGAACTATCAGTCATCGGTATATTTTCGCTTGTGCAGGCACCGGCTTCTGAGGGTGTATTCAGGCCTACTGACTTGCATATTAAACCGATGCCATCTTCTTCTTCAAGGCCTAAAACTCGAACGATGCCTAGAAAACTGACGCCCAGACCGCATGGTCAGGCCTCTATGCCTAAAAAACAAATTATAAGAATGGCTGAAGACCTTATTACTTTAATCAGGGGAAGCCAACCTTCCTCCACTAAGAGACCTAGGACTGAGTTTGCTTATGATACTTCTGACCAGGATTCTGAAATTTCTGTTTCCTCTGAATACCAGGATTTACCCTTATCTACCTGTGAGGATTCTGATGCTGAGGACTGTATTCCCTCTGCTTACCCCCCGGAGGATTTCAATTCAAAAATAAATGTTAGCTGTACAGAATGCTCTGACAGCCTTCAAGGACCACATTCTTCCAGGACAATTAATGGTAAAGACGGACAACACCACTGTTATGTGGTACATAAACAAACAGGGGGGTACCCATTCTTACCCCCTCTACAGACTAGCCATGGCATTGTGGAACACAGCCTTGAGCTACCAAGTACATCTACAAGCTCAATTCCTGACAGGAAAGCTAAATAAACTGGCAGACGGACTAAGCAGAAACCTCATGGACCCACACGAGTGGAAACTGGAACCAAAGATTTTCAACATGTTGACAGAAATATGGGGGAGCCCAGATATAGACCTGTTTGCCTCCCCCCAGAACCACCAGTTGGACAAATTTTGCACAAGGACTCCCCACAAACAAGCTTGGAAAGTGGATGCTCTGTCCTTCAGCTGGAAAAACCTATCAGTTTATGCCTTTCCTCCTCTGCCTTTGCTGTCCAAAGTACTACTAAAGATCAAACAGGACAAACCAAGGACGATATTGATTGCACCAGACTGGCCACGCCAACACTGGTACCCCCTCTTGCACAGTGTGTCACTGTTGGCCCCATGGCATCTGCCTCAGACCCCTACCCTGTTGTCTCAGCAGGAGAACCAGATTTTGCACCCTCAGCTTCAAACCCTGAACCTAGCAGCCTGGCTAATTACCTAATCTCTCCTTTACCATCCCTCAGTAAACCAGTGATGGATATTTTAGAGGCAAGGAGGCCTAGTACTAGAAAATCTTATGCTGAAAAGTGGAAAAGATTCTGTGCCTGGAACCAATCTCAGGGGTTGAGCACAGCAGCACCCAACTTACCTCAGATTTTACAATACTTAACTGAGATGCTTCACAAGGGCCTTTCTTTTTCCTCCATTAAAATTCACGCCTCAGCCATTTCAGCTCATTATAACACAGAACCTCCCCTCTTCTCTCATCCACTGCTCAAGCAGTTCCTCAGAGGGGCCAAAAATGTAAGACCACCCAGGAGAGCCCCAACTCCAGCCTGGGACTTTAACTTTGTATTAGAGAAGCTCACTCTTCCTTTTGAGCCAGCTGCTAGTGCAGATTTAAAATCCTTTTCTTGGAAAACAACCTCCCTTTTAGCAACCACTTCAGCAAGAAGGGTATCTGAATTACAGGCCTTTATGGCAGTGGAGCCTTTCTTCATCTTTCATGTGGACAGAGTGTCCCTCAGAACCAATCCCTCCTTCATGCCCAAGGTGGTATCCAGTGTGGCTCTTAATCAGTCCATTCATTTGCCAACCTTATTTCCTAATCCACAGAACAAAGGGGAACAGATACTGCACTCCTTAGATGTGCACAGACAACTTAGATTTTACTTGGACAGGGCTAAACCGCAAAGGAAATCTGAACAACTGCTGGTGGCATTTGCTGCAGGGGCAAGAGGGTAAGGCTATTTCAAAGCAAACCATTTCAAAATGGATAGGCCATTGCATTCATTTCTGCTATAAGCACCATGGAAAATTTATCCCACAGGGGATCAGACCCCATTCAACCAGGGCTGCATCTACCACTACAGCCTTTCTCAGCGGTGTCCCTACCAGGGACAGCCTAGAAGCTGCTACCTGGAGTTCTGTACATACTTCACCAAGCATTACCATTTGCCAGTTTTCTCTAAATCCAGAGCTGGCTTTGCCACTGCAGTCTTGCAGGGTATTTTAGCTGGTCCTAATACTATCTAAATTCCTCCTCCCATTCTTAGCTTTGGGAATCTACCCAAATCTGATGACTGCAACAGTGAAACATGAAGAACATAGTACAGTTGTGTACAATTACCATAAATGTAGATGTTCGAGTGTATTCACTGTTGCAGTCCTGGTTACCCTCCCTCCAGCCCCTTGCTTTTTTCTTTGGCTATACCTCTATTCTCTTTTACTGTGCTGAAAAGCTTTTTTTATTGGAGGTATTTCCTTGTACATATATATGTTTTATTGCTTCCCATTAAGGGGGGCACCTGATATCTGAGGCAAGAAAAACTGATGTAATGGCGTCGCCTGAATGTTTTATACCCCTGACGACCTGACGTCACATAAGAAGCGACAGCAACCAACGCAGGACCCAAAAGTTTGTTAATCAGGACGACTGAGGGCTACTGCAAGCAGATAACCCAAATGTAATGACTGCAACAGTGAATACACTTGAACTTCTACATTTATGTAAGTGTACACAACTGTACTTTCCCTTCCTTCTCCAAATTCCAGGAAAATCCTGATGCTCTACCAAGTCAGAGGGATCAAGCAGCCATTCAAATACAAAAGCTGCTAAACAAAAGAGTCATCCAAGAGGTCCCTACCCCCAGACCAGAAAGGATCCGGAACTTGCTCAAGATTCTTTTTAATGTCAAAGAAAACGGGACTGGCGAACTATTCTGGATCTTAGCAGCCTGAACAGACTTGTTTGAAAGACAGAGTTTCAGATGGTCATGGTTCTGTACATTTTTTGGATTTTGGAAAAGGATGATTGGATGTGCTCAATAGATCTCCAGGATTCATACTGTCATACAAAAATAAAACAGATGATTCAGGAAATGTTTACACTTCCGGCTAGGAGCCAGTCTTTATCAGCTCAGAGCACTGCCCTTTGGTCTCACCACAACCCCCCAGAGTGTTCACCAAATGGTATGACTGTGGTAGCAGCTCACTTGAGACTGCAAGGATTCTGTGTGTTTCCATACTAGACTGGCTCATTACTGCTTCCACCAAGCATCAACTCATCATGGGAAGAGAAGAAGTGATCTACACATGTACAAGGTTAGGAATAGCCATAATTTTTGAGAAGCCAAATCTAGAGCCAGCTCAAATTCTAGAATTCATAGGGGCACTAATAGACACAAGGTCAACAATAGCCTCCCTTCTACTTTCCAGAGTTCAAACTGTCACAAGTCAACAAGATACTTTGCAGTACCACAGTCTCTGCAAGCTGTAGGATCAGTGGCGGCAGCAATTACATGAGGCTTCTTCAATGGAAGTCGGCATGTTAGTGATAGATTGGTCTGATGTAGTCTCGTCATTGTTACCAGACGAAAGCGCTTACTTGGTGTGCAATAAATTAATTTTGTGTGCTAAAATTTTTTGGACGTTTTGCTGGTAGCCTGCTTTTGGACTTTGGTTGTATTCATTTATTTGGTGCCCTTTTGGTGCTTTTTCTGGTTACATGTTAGTGATCGATACTTCAACTACCCCTGTCTGCTCCAATACAAATTACCAACTAGTGCAAGAAAAGTCTAATGTGATGGATCCAGTCAGAACAACTGCAACAGGGCCGTCCATTTGTCCCCTTGCAGCCCAAGGCAATAGTCACCATGGACGCTGCCCAGCTAGGGTGGGGTGGGCATTACCTGGGAAAGACAGTCCAAGGCATGTGGTCCCCCGAAGAGGCTAATGGCATATCACCATACTGGAGTTGAGAGCAGTGCTTTTAACATTGCAAGCCTTTCAGGATACTGCCCTGTCAGGAACAATTTCAGTATAAACCGACAATATGTCAGTGGTTTGGTACATCAACAAACAAGGAGGAACCAGACTGTACCCCCATGTCGAGAAGCACTAAAGATGTGGCAAAATGGGCAGTATCTTCCAACTGCTTTCTCTTACCAATGCACAGTCTAGAGAAGTCTAACGTGCTAGCGGACAAGCTGAGCAGGTGCATTCATTTACCTCATGAATGGTTCCTCAACCAGAAAGTTGCAGAACTAATCTTCCATAAGTGAGATCAGCCTTGCTGCAGTCTCTTTGCATCCCTCCTAAACAAGTACAGCAGCTGTTTTGCCCTAATCCCCCTACGGGATGAAGTGACCAAGGGATGCTGTTCTCCACAATTGCCCCCCCCCCCGGATTACTTTATGCATATCCCCCAATTCCACTAATTCCAAAGTTCCTTCAGAGAGCTACCAGTTTGAAGACCAGGATCATTCTCATTGCCCCCTTTTGGCCTCAACAGATTTGGTTTCCGTTCCTCTGGTTTTTATTTAATTCACCAGCCCTGGATTCTGGACCCAGCTCCAGATCTCCTGTTTCATCCGATGGGCATGCCAGACCTCCCAAACCTCAAGCTGACAGCTTGGTTTCTCCAATTCCAGTAATAGCCAGACAATTGATGCTGTCTTACCCTGTTAATCACATCTTATCTTCCCTTAAGCCAGCCACTAGGAAACTTTATGCTAGTAAGTGGAAATGATTTGTACACTAGGCTGTTCAAAAGCATGTAGATCGTTTCTCAGCTCCAGTCAGTCATGTGCTGGAGTTCTTGACACTACTATTCAAAGAAGGAGCCAGTTTTTCAACAGTGAAAGTCCAGTTGGCAGCAATTTCTGATTTCCACGATGGTTTTGATGGCAGTTCACTAGCCTCTCATAAGCTATGTAAAGCCTTCTTATGCAGCACAATTCTTCTCAAACCTCCTTTTAAAGATCGCACGCCACCATGAGATCTGAATCCGGTACTGCAGTCCTTGATTCTTCCACCCTTTGAGTCTGCGCATGATTGTGACCTTAAATTTCTGTTTGAAAGACCTTATTCTTAGTTGCTGTCACTTATGCCAGACGAATTTTGGAAATTCAGGCATTGTCAGTGAAACCTCCTTATCTCATTTTCTATAAAGATCGTCTTTCCTTGCAAACCAATGCATCCTTTTTCCCAAGGTGGTATGACACTCCAGCATTAATCAGTGCATCATGTTTACCAGTTTTTTCCCAACAAAGGAGAATACTTGTTCATAGGTTCATAGGTGTGTACTAGGCTAATGGCCCTGGAGCCTTTACAAGCCTAGCCCATAGGATTACCCTGGCATCGTGCCACTCGACCGTATTTACTTTGCTAGATGTGCATAGACAGTTATATTTCTGTCTACATCGAACAAAAGATGTCAGAATGACTGATCAATTGCTTGTGTCCTTTGCTGATCTGAAATTGGGCTCACTTGTATCTAAAGTCACCTTAGCTAAATGGCTTACTGACTGTAGCTCCTTTATTTGCAACAAATCTGGTATGACTTTGCCATACAAGGTACAAGCTCATTCAACAATTCTTGTAGCTACCGTCTCAGTTTTCCACTCAAGAACTTCCATGGATGGCATTTGTTCAGCAGCAACTTGGGCTTCCCCTCCACATCTTTATCACTTATAAGTTGGATCTGGTGTGCAGACATAGGGCATCTTTCAGCTCAGTGGTGCTCAGAAATAGCCTTCCTTGAGTCCACCTAGGGTTCTAGGTAGCTGGGTATTCTGTCCTATCAGTGGAGGATGGAATGAAAATTGACCACATCAGATGTAGAAGTTATGTACTTACCATAACATTCCATCTGTATTGTCCGTTTTCATTCCTCCTTGACTCTCCACCCACCAGGCCCCAACCTTTTTTAGGTTCATTTCAGAAGAGCGAGTGGATCTAGCAAATTTGTTAAATCTTATGAACATTAACAGCTCCACATGTAGCATTGCCTTGCGGTCTCTCTCACTCTATCTGGTATATAAAGTTATGAGTACGTATTTCTTTTGTAGCTTGCAAACAAGATCTGAGGTGGTGGGGATGGTGCATTATGTGTCAAGGAGAAACTCGAGACTTTCAAGTTGCCACAAGCTTTTACAGCGGCTGAGTCGGATCCGACATCTCAGATCCGAACCCATCGGTTGAGAAGGAATGAAAATGGACAACACAGATGGAACATTATGGAACGTACACAACTTCTTTTTATACGCAAAAGGTGGGAATAATAACTTTTGAATACACTGATGCTTTCTGTAATGTCTTTAAATGTCAGTGGTCTCGCAAATAAATGCAAAAAAGAAAAAATAGTGAACTATATTAAAAAATGTAAGTGTAAATAGCTGTATTGTAATAGACACACTTGGAAAGGATTGAACATGTGAATTTTATAAAGTAAGTTTTTCAGGATGGTTATTCAGCAGAATATTTGGGATAAAGAAAAAGGGGAGTACTTATATTGCAAGAGGAGCTCCAATAGTGATCGGGGATTTAAAAAAAAAAAAAAAGATGACAGATTTGTAGTGTTAAGAGGCTACTGGCAAGGGAGGAGGATTACACTGGCATATATTTATATTTCGCTTAAAACTGCTATAATGGAGCTTAAGACAATTCTGGGAGAAATAATCAGTTTTCAGCAAGGAATATTACTTGTAGGTGGGGGACTGGGATTTGATATGCAGCAGTGAAGATATGTCTGGGGGCCTAGAAGGGAAAGTATAACAAAGGAGGTTAGATTTTTGAAGAAATTTATGAAAATCTTTGGCATGGAAGATGCAAATTCATTAGTAGGAGTTCAGAGTGAATTTACATATTCCCCAAGATATAAAAACTGGGTTAGGCTAGACAGAATTTACATTTCACAGGAACACTTGTATTTAATTGAAGGTCTTAATAAGTATGCACCCAATAACTATTTCAGATCATACACCAATAATAACTAACATAAAAACACTAAGTTATATAAAAACGAGACATTGGCGCTTTCTCACCTATATATTGAAAAGAGAGGAATTTAAGGAATGTATAGTGGAGATTATTCAGGAGATATTTGAGAGGAAATAAATTACATTTGAAAATATAGCTATGGGATAAAGTTAAGGTAGAATTTAAAAACGGTGGAAATAAAGGAAAGTGAGTTATGGTTAAGAAGTAACAAGACTTATTTAGAGGGACTGACAAACATATTGCAGAATAGAGGGAATCTCACAGAACAAGAAGAGGATCAAATGTAAAATGCTAAGCAGAAAATAAGGGATTACCTTGATAATGTACACAAGTTTAGAAAGATAATGGTAAGCAACTTTTTGGTAACACTAGAGCACAAAAACTTCATAGCACAAAGACTCGGGCAACAAATTAGAAAGGGCTGTCACCAAGCTTAGGGAGCATATAAGAAGGAAGGTAACAAGATCCTATAGAGGTATTAGAAATATTTCAGAAATTTGATGCAAGTCTGTATAAAGCAGAGAAATATAGACACCAAGAAAAGATACAAATAGAAATGTTTATGGAATAATTAAATATGCCAAGGTTAGAAGTAGATGAGGCTTAATTACTAATGGTTAGGATAGGAGGAGATGAGATAAAAATTGTGATGTATAGCCTATCTACAATCCCTGGAAGCTAGAAGGAAAATGATAAAGATCTAGAAGGTTTGGTTTATAAGAGGAAGAGAAAGTACCAACATTCTGGAAGAAAGCATTGGTAGCTGTAATTCCTAAAGAGGACAAAGATCCATCAGGTCCTACTTCAAACAGGCCTATTTCAATACTAAACCATGATTAAAAAGTGTTCATGTATATAATGGCTAAAAGAATGGCAAAAGTAGTGCCAAAATTGATAGATATGGATCAATGTGGTTTTGTGAAGGGGAGGCAAACATTTGACAACATTAACGGAACATTGATGATCCAGAGGGAAGAAGAATGTAATAAAATACCATTGTTGGTGGGTCTTGATGCAGAGAGAGCATTTGGCAGAGTAAGCTAGGACTTTATGAGCAGGATAATGGAAGCATTTGCATTTCTTAAAAAAATATATAAGGTTGATTAGGAGGCTATATAAGGAATCAGAGGCAAAAATTAGTGTGTAGGGTCCTGTCTGAAAGTTTCTGCTTGAGCAGAGGGACCAGGCAAGGGTGTCCTCTTTCCCCTTTGTTATTTGCATTATATTTAGAACAATTGGCAAAGAAAATAAGACACTCAGAAATTTAAGGATATAATTGGTATGGTAGTCGAGAAAACCTGACAAAACCAGAAAGACGTTACAGTGTTGTGTGACATTTTGAGAGTTTCAAGTCTTTTTGGGGTACAAAATTAATGAAGCTAAAACAAAGGCTGTAGTGGTAAATTATGTACTAACATATGAATTGGTTCAACAATATCTATATTTATGGGGTCATGATAGAATGAAGTATTTAGCAATATGGATTATAAATGATTCTGGTGTGGCAGCTAAGAATATGTGAGAAAAGACTAAACAAAAGATAATACAAAAACTGAGAAAATGTAAGCTTTGTTATGTGGATATGGATAGTAGGATATAAGCAGTTAAAATGTTTTTAGTCCCATTAGTTTTATACACAGGTCAGGCATATTTTTATCAACCAGAAGAGATTTTGCGGATAGCAATAAAGCTGAAGGATTTTATCTGGGAAGGGAAGATGGCAAAAGTCAAATGGGATAACCTGGTTCTTCCAGTAGAACAGGGAGGATTGGGATTACCCGATTTGAAGAGGTATTTCTGAGCTATAATTCAAAGTGAAAAGGGATGATGATGAAACAGGGGGAACCTTAGTAAATAAGGAGAGACTGGGATTATGGATGCAGGCTTTTAGGAGAATAACAATAATCATACAGAATATTATATCTATAAAGTAGCAGAAGGTATCCTAAGAACTAAGGCAACACAGGAATGGAGAGGGGATTCTGCTGATAGGGATGACTGCAATTAGGAATATAGATAATAGGCAAGAGGGGGCTGGAATTTATTGGAGAAAACTGGCAAAGGAACCAAGTTATTGGGAGCAAATAACTAGAGAGGGAAAGAAGATGGAATGGGAAGATGCCAGGAATTTATTTGGACTACAGGTTAGAGGTTGCCTTCCCTATCAAGGATTGATGTCAGAATATAGGCAAAGAGAAAGAAATGTGGGGGGGGGGGGGCTGGTCCTTAATGAAAGACCAACACTGGTAGATATTTTAGTAGAGTCTAGAACAGAAGCTGCCATTAAAAAAGGAATAATTAATAGAACATATAAAATATTGCATGATAACTATAAGAATCAATTAGAGGAGGTTAGAAGGGATTGGAAAGAGAGATTGGATAAGCAAATCACAATGAAACATGGGACGGATGTATGCATGTCTCCCAAATATGCAACAAAATCTAGAAGATTTATGATTTTTGCTTGGAAATGTTTACATAAATACTTTTATACCCCAAGTAGACTCCAGAGAATGTTTCCTCTGGTATATAGTTAATATTGGAGGTGTGATGGGGAAGAAAGAGGTAATAGGAATATTTGTTGGTGTGTGCTGAGTTGGCAGACTTTAAGGTTTCCCTTTGGGATGCACTGTCCGAGATGCTGAGTTGGCAGATTGGTGTGATGAGGGAGGTGATTTTCTGAGCTATGATACAGAATCAGAATTGCCTAGATATGGTAAGTCCTTGCTGTATCTAATTCTGGTGGCTGCCAAAAAAAGCAGTTATTAGAAAATGGAAGTCACTGTCTAAAGCAACTGTACTAGTAGTAATGAATATAGTAACAGAGATAAAACAACTGGAATGGAGATCTCTGGAAAAGGGTAGGAGCAAACTATATAGGAAAAAATGGGAATTGTGGGAACAATACATACAGGGGAGGAATGAGGTGTAAAAGAAGGGGGACGTAAATGAGCTATGTAATGTGTGACTGAAAATAATTGGGTAGATTATAAGTGATGTATAATGTTTTCAATTGGGAGTGTGTCAGTATGGTTTGTGGTGTTAAATGCTTGCAATTTGGATAGTGTCTGTGATTTGTTGTATGTGCTTATATAAATGTATGATTGCCTGTGTTGTAGGTGATGGCTTAATAAAGATGTTTCTCATTTAAAAAGGGTAGGAATTAAATAATTTACATAATGTTTCTTAGGTTATATGGTATGTAGTAGTGTGGGTGAATCCTAAAGTTTGCAAACGTGAACTTGTTAATACAGTTTCATTACTTTTATATAAATGTAAATTTGCCATTGTCGCAAGTGATAATTCAATAAAGATCCTCAAAAATGTCTGAAAGATTTTATTAGTATTTTAAAAGGAGGGAAAGCAGCAACATATGGGAAGAAAGCCATGGTGGCTGTATTACCTAAGGACGGTAAAGACCCAGCTTCATACAGACCCATTTCAATTTTAAATCATAATTATAAATGGCCTATGTCTGTACTAGTTAAAAAATGGCAAGTGTGTTGCCAAAATTGATAGCTATAGATTAGTGAGGTTTTGTGGAGAGGAGGCAAACATTTTGACAGCATTAATAGAGCAGTGATGTTCCAGAGGGAAGCAGAATATAAAAAAATACTGCTATTGTTGGTGAGTATCGGTTCAGAAAAAGCATTCAACAGAGCAAGCTGGGATTTTGAGTAGGTCAGTCTGGGAAGCATTTTGCATTCCCTGATAGAATAGTAAGATTAATTAGGAGAATATATGAAGGATAGAAGGTAAGAATTTAAGTGAGAGGGTTCCTCTCTAAGATGTTTATGAACAGAGGAACCAGGCAGAAGTGTCCTCCTTCTGCTTTATTTGCTTTATTTTATTGCATTATATTGCTTTATATTTACAGCCATTTGGAAAGAAAATAAGGGATTCAGAAATGAAAAGATATAATTAGTATGGTAATCAAGAGAAGTTGGCTTTATTTGCAGATGATGTTTTCTTCCTGATAAATCCGGAAAAAGACATCTCAGTGTTGCGGAACATTTTGAGATCATTTGATGTTTTTTCTGGTTATAAAATAAATGTTGATAAAGGTTATAAAAACTATACACCCATGCACAAACTGGTTCAGCTTATTTATGGTAACATAATGTGATGAAGTATTTAGGAGTATAGATTTAAAAAGCTTCTGTTACGGAAGCTAAGGATATGTTGGAAGAGACTAAAAATATAGTACAAAAATGAAAAAGTGGAAGCTTCTGTTTATGGATATGGATAGTAAGGTACAAGCAGTTAAAATGTTTTTGTCCCTTTAATTTTATGTATGAGTCAGACATTTTTATCAAGCAGGGGAGTAGTTGCAGACAATAATAGAGTTGAAGGGATTTAGCAAGGCCGATAATACATGACACAAGCAGAAGATTATAATTCAAAATGGAAAGGGGTGATAAAGCAGGGAGGAAGTGCAAGCTGTAAAGGGAGAGTGGGACTTTGGATGCAGATCCTTAAGGAGAATGATAACTGTACAGAATATTGTATTCATAAAGTAGAAGATAGTATTCTAAGAACTAAGCCAATGTGAGAGTGATGATATGAGATCTTGCCAGTAGGAATGACTACAAGTAGGGATATAGAAAATAGACAAGAGGATGCTGAACTTCATTGAAGAAACCTGGCAAGGGAGCCAATGTACTGGGAACAAATTAAAGAGGTAAGGGTAATGGAATGGAATGAGGCCAAGAAGATGTTTGGACTGCAAACTGGAGACAACCTTCCCTACCAGGGATTTGATGTATTATAGGCTAAGTGAAAGGGATAGGAAATCTTAAGTGAAAGACCTGTTCTGGTGGGGTTTTTAATTGAATCTAGGAAAGACGCTGCGGTTAAAAAAGGGATAAATAGTAGGGATATAAAATAATTGCATGATAACTTTAAGAATAAATCAGATGAGCTTAGAAAAGACTGGGAAAAGAGACTGGAAAATCAATTTACAGTAAAACAGTGGGTAGGCATATATTTGGCTCCCAAGTAAGCAACAAAGTCCAGAAGATTTAGGGTGTTTGTAATTGTTTGCATAGGTGTTTTTATACCCCAAGCAGATTTCAAAGAATTTTTCCTCAAGTAGATAGCAAATGTTAAGAGGTGTGATGGGAAAGAGGTAATTGAGAACGTGTGTTTTTAGGAGTGTAATGATTTGGCAGTTTTAAAAATTTTCCATACGGTGTACACTGTCAGAAATATTGGTTGAGCAAATGGCTGTAACTAGCATACTTTTTTGGGGCTGTGGCACAAGATCTGAATTGTCTAGACATATTAAGGCATTATGAAGTTTAATTCTGTTGGCTGACAAAAAAGGAATTGCTAGAAAATGGAAAACAAAGTGTCAAGCAACTGTATTTGAAGTATTGACTATTATAAAAGAGATAAAAGAACTAGAATACAGATCTTTATAAAAAAGTGGGAAAGGGCAAATTACAGGGAAATAAATGGAAATTGTAGGAACAGTGCATACAGAATAAAGTTCAGTAGGAGAAGGAATGAGGTTTAAGGGGAGGCAGGAATTCAGCAACTGATGAAATGTTGGACTGATGATTATGAAGAAAAAAACATGTTATGTATAATGTATGTAAATGGAAAAAATGTTAATAATGAGACAGTTTAGGTAGGCCCACTGGAAGCACAGTGGCTTTTCAAGGGCAACCTAGGAACAGTGTTTGGTAAAATGACTTGCTAAAGATCAGACAGTAGGCAAATGATGGCAGAAGTAATTGAACCGTGTACTGCAGGAACTACATCTTGCAGTTTTAACCTCCTCCCATGCATCCATGCATGTATGTGCGCACATACACACACACAATGCATAGATAAGATGTAGAGTGATGCATGTGTGTGTGTGTGAGATATATATAATATATATATATATATATATATATATATATATATATATATATATATATATATATATATACATGTGTATATATATATATATATATATATATATATATATATATATATATATGCAGACACACACACGTGTGTGTTTATAAAACTATTACACTATTGTCTAAGCCTAGGCAATTCCTCAAATTTTCACAAGGCAAGACTGTCTACTTGACACATTAGTGCTTTTTGAGGCAAATTCTGTACACTGGTGCCTGTATGTTGTGTCTATCCAAAGGCAATATTGTGCAAATGAACCAGTTATTCCAGTAGGTTTCATAGGAGGCTTATCTACCAACCACAGTGTTTCTGAGGAAGATCCATTGGGAATGCCAGAGCCTGTGTTGCCTGCACTTCAAAAAAGGCTTGCTAAAACTACAGCACTCACAATTTCATACCCAGAAGGGACAACACTTTCTCTCACCTCACATTAAAATGTCTTAGGCCTATTATTATAAAACACTGTAACATTTCATGATTATATTGAGTTGACAGCTTCAGAAGTACCACAACAACTTAGTCCCTAACTGTTCTGTTTTTAAAATCTGTAAATATTTATTTTATTATGGCATTGATGTAATCTTCATCTTCGTCATCATTGTTTCTTTGCTCCATTTCTCAGTAAATTATTTCCTTATTAACTTTATTAGGCAGTTTATATTTTTAAGGTAATTGGCATGCTGAGGTAACAGCAATGTATGTATCCAGTTCATTACTGTGTATTTATATCATGTGTTCCTGTTCATTTTTATAGTGCTGTATGTTTGTGGTTGCTATTTTGCCCGAAACATGGTTAAATATGGTCCAATGTTTAGGACCAGTTCATTTACGTGATTATCAAAGTAAATTAATAAAAACTAACTAAAAAAAAATGGGCAGTATGCAATGTTTCTCATTTATTCACTATTGAACATAGACGCTCCCTAGCTATAAATGTCTTAATCGCAGGACTTGAGTACTTGTTGCCCATTATTGCTTCTCGGTGCATTCAGAGCACAGCTTTAAACTACTGAAAGTAAGAGTCTTAGATTTATTCACCTTACCACTTCCTCTAATCAGCACTGCTTTGCCATCCATAATGCACAGTGGCTTCCCATCCCCAGTAGTGCTAACTTTTTAATTGAGTACTCTTACTTTCACATTTCTTAAACAAAACTTTTGCTTGCCTCTAAAAAACTTAATCAAGATAAATCCATTTATTTTCTAAAAAGTTCCTGTACTCTCAAACTAAACAGACCACAGCTTTCACTACCTACGCGAGAAAGCTGTTTTAGTAAGCTTGCAGCACTTTACGGAACACTGTTCCTAATGACATCTGTAATATAGATAATGTCATTCTATTAAAAAAAAAAAAGTTAAAGTCACACTTAAACTGGAATGCAAATATATTTGTTTTACAGATATTTTGCACACAAACTGCATTTTGTTTAGATGCATCATTTAACCTTAAAGTATTGTTCAAAGTTATGGATTTTGTTAACCATTGGTTCAGTGTGTGTACCCTTTAGAATTCTGTTTTCATAGTTATCTAGTTTTATTGACTGTTCCTTTACTTTACCTTTTTTAAATCTTTCATTGTGGTCTTTAATTTGTTGAAGTTATTACTTTAACCATTTTGGTATGCTGTCTATTATTGGCTGTTGGCCTGAGTTGTGACTGAAAATGATCTTGAACCAACCCTACTCACGCAGTTAAAAAACTTTAAATAAATAAACAATAGAAGATATTTCCCTCATTCTATTCATCTGAAGGGAGCTTTGCTCATGGCCCCCGAGATCAAAATCTATCCCAGCCCTCCCCTTCACAATTCAAGACCTGAGTTAGACATTCACTCCAGCTGTGTCAGTGAGTCACACGGGAGAGGGGAGGGTGTCCATACCTTTCACATCAGACCGCCAGTTTAGGTGGCTCAAGAATGTCAAAAGGCAATAAATAAATGTGAAGTACATTAGGGCAATCATCTGTGCCCTTAAAGCTTTTAAGTCAGCACTTCATTTTAGCACAACTTGGGTGGTGACAGACAAGAGCTTTGGTGAGGTGCATCAACAAACAAGGGACATTTACTTATACCTGCTACTAGGTGTAAGGCATGCTGGTTATGGTTTCTGGTTAAAGGTTTATAGTGCCTGAATATTTGAACTGTATCTTACTGAAATTGGTTCACCTTGTTTGCTCTAGCATAGACTAGATCCAGGCCTGCTGAATCTAGCTTTGTTTATATGCTTGTTGTTTGTTTGCTTGTTATTTCCCTGGAAGCTAATTCCACCTAATACGCAACTTCTCAGCGCTTCTGTGGATCACTAGTGATATCTGCATTGCTTACTGTACTTATTTCCTTGTTTCACTTGAAAGAAAGTTACTGTTTGTCGTTTTTGCATTTAGTTACTTGTAACACATTGCACTCAAGTTACCTGGCACTTGCTCACTAAAGCAATTATATAAGTCAGCACTAAAAATAAAAGCACTACACCCTCACTCCCCACTGGCCCTTGTTTTCAATTAAGGAATTCCCAATATTATTCTAGCATGTCCAAAGGTCAGTTGTCAATCTTCTCTCCGGTCCAGCTGGTGAATCTGGGAATATTGAGGCAATGTTATAACTGCCTCATGTACACAGACAACCCTCTCTTCCTCCCACATAACACAAATACTTGCGAGAGATGCAGCTATTTAGCCAAACTGGAGGCTGAGCTCTCTCAACTCAGGACTGGCAAGACCAGACAGGAGGAGAAGGCAACTACACACACCACAAAACCAGCCTCACATAATGCTACCACTCCACTGAATCAAACACATAAACACACAAAGACATACTCGGAGGCTCTGAGTAAAAATTTACCTAAACAGCAGAGACCTCCAAAGCAGACACCCAAACAACTGCTACCTCAAGACACCCCACAAGCAACACATAAACCACAAAAGCAGTGTGCAAAGCAGTCACAGCCCTTAAGGCCAAATACAACACCAAACATACTTGTCATAGGTGACTCCATAGTCAGACACACTGACGTCCCACTCACCAGGCTGAACAAGGAGAGGGTCACAGTAAGCTGCGATCGGGCGCTAGAATCCGCCACATAACACAAGCACTCGGGTCACTCCACGGCAAGTACAAATATGACACAGTCATTGTCCATGCTGGTGTGAACGACCTGAGACGCACCTCCCTGGACTACATGAAAAGAGACATAGAGGAGCTCTCTGATTATGTAGCCCAGGCAGGTATGACCCTAACCCTGAGCAGTATCCTTCCTTCACCAAGAATGATGCCACAATATAGAGACAAGATGATCAGCTTTAACAACTGGCTTAATGTCTGGTGTCATTCAAAGGGGATCCAGTGTCTGTCTGCCTGGGATGACATGCTTGACAAGCCACGCTGCTCAAGGGGCGGCTTGCACCTGTCACCCTGGGATTCCGGATATTGGCTAAGGCTCTTGCCACCCCATAGTGCCTTTTTAGGCAAGGCTCAAATTCTAAACCTACCACCCTAGAAAACAAAAATGGGAAGAAACTGAGGGTAATGCTGCTCAATGCCAGAAGTCTAAATCTCAAAATGCACGCACTCGAGGCCCTTCTCAGTATGGAGAACATCAATGTCTGTGCTGTAACTGAAACCTGGTTCAAGGCTCCTGAGAGCACACCGGCACTATTAGGTTTTACCTCATATCATGCATTCCGGCCCCAAAACCCGGACCATACCACAAAAGGAGGGGGTGTATCCATATTCATAAAGGATACCCACACCTCCAGGTTAGTGGCAACGCACGAAGCCGGAAACCATCCAGGTGCAACTAACCATAGGCAAAACTGCTCTACAAATTGTAGCATGCTACAGGCCACCCTCTCAAACTCAGGAACCCCACACAGCCTTCCTGAAGACACTGGAGGGTATAAATGTATCTCCAAACACCATCATATTGGGTGACTTCAACTACCCGAATATAGACTGGGAACATTACTCAAGCCCTAACTTTCTAGCCCAACGGTTCCTGGAGTTCATAAATTCAAATGCCATGGAACAGCTAGTCACTGTTCCCATGAGAGGAGAAAATATACTAGATCTCATTGTCACAAACATGGGGACAAAATGCTCCACACGAAGTATATCCCTCATTGGTGAGATCTGATCATAAACTAATCTCACTGGAAATCCACATCCCGCCCCACCCCAAACAAAAAGACCATAGTGAAGAACTTCTCTAAAGCAAACTTCACACTACTCAAGACTGGTGTGGTATCCTTCAAGGCCCCTGAGCCAGTGGAAACCACAACCCAAGCTGTGGAAGCCCTTACAAATGCCTTCTATGAACACCTCCAGGACTGCATGGATCAGGCAATCCCAAATAAAACCAAGACTCTTTCCACAAAGGGCAAGCGTCCAGTCTGGTGGACCCCAGCCATTAACAAACTTTACAATAAGAGGAGAAAGCTATTACATGATAGAACAAAATCCATAAAAGGGAAGTCACCCCTGATCATTATTAGTAAAAAATACGAGCACTCATAAAATCAACTAAGGCCAATTTTGAGAGAAAAATTGCCATGGATTCAAAGGACAATCATAAGGCCTTTTTCAGCTATGTTAGGAACCTGGGTGGAAACTCCCAGATATGCTCAGAATTAGTCCAAAATGATACAAAAATCACTGAACCCACAGACATTGCCAACATACTAGCAGACAGGTTCAGTGCAAACTTCACCCCCCTCTCCCCTAAAGGAGAGATAACTATCCCAGTCGAGTGTAGCCTCCCGGACATCTCAAATGCACAGGTGAAAGCTGCTCTCTCTAAAGCTAAAAACACAGCATCAATGGGACGGATGGTGTCCCCGGCTGTGTGCTACACGAGCTAAATGAGGAATTAAACCCGCACATAAGGCAGCTGTTTAATCTCAGCCTTACCACAGGATACATGCCCAAGGAGTGGCGTCGGCAACTGTTGTCCCACTCCACAAAGGCGGTGCCTCACGGACCCTGGTAATTACCGCCCATAAGCTTAACAAGTCTAGTCTGCAAAGCTATGGAGAGGATCATAATGGAGCTCATAAACAAAGATATAGGGGACTTGCAGACATTGGACCCGACCCAGTTTGGCTTTGTCAAGGGAAGATCATGCCTTTTGAACTTGGTCGACTTCTTGAAACAGTCACCAAGGCCATTGATGAGGAAAGGCAGTCCATACAGCCTACCTTGACCTTGCAAAGGCTTTCGACACAATACCCCACTCGGGTATTGTAGAAAAACTTACCAGCTTAAATGTAAACTCATATGTCACAAGATGGGTTGCAAACTGGCTTAAGGACAGAACCCACAGGGTTAGAGTTGCTGGCGCTGTGTCAGACTCCAAGCCGGTCACAAGTGGTGTCCCACAGGGCTCGGTCCTTGGCCCCTATTGTTTGGCATCTACTTCTCAGAAGTACAGGCCAACATAGGAGGACTTTGGCTGACAAAGTTTGCAGGCGACTGCAAACTGGGCCATAGTGGAAAGTGCATCAGACACGGATATCCTTCAGAAGGGACTCACGGAAACAGATAGCTGGTGCCAGAGCCATGGCCTGAAGTTAAACACCAAAAAATGTATAGTCATACCCTTCGGGAAAAACAAGGTAACCCCAAGCTACCATATAGGTGGCAATCCACTAAGCACAGAAGAGGTTATCAGGGACCTGGGGACCCAGGTTGACAGTGGCCTTTCTTTTGACACTCATATTGCTGAAGTGGTTAGAAAGACCTTGTACATTGCCCACCTGATCATGAAGGGATTCACATCCAGATCTAGTGAGGTTATTGTTCCCCTGTACTCTTCACTTATCAGACCAATGATCGAGTACAATGCCCCATTCGGGATGTATCTCACCCGATATACCCCAGGGATTACCTCAGTGTCACTGCTCAACAGAGGCACAGCAAAATAATGGGTATAGTTCCCCATACTAAAGGGGTGGCGTAAGCCACAAAACTATGGGCTAGGCTTGTAAATGCCCTCGGGCAGATAGCCTAGTATGAACCTATGAACCTATGAGCAATTGGAGAGACCCCAAAAGTTCCTCACCAAAAGGATAAAGGGACTCCAAAATCTGTCATATGCTGCCAGATTGAAGAAACTCCAGCTCTATTCAGTCGCATACCGTCTGCTCAGAGGTGACATGTGCCTGACATACAAGGCCATGTCCAACCTGGAATTAATGGACATGCTCCACCTCAAAAAATCCAAATCCACCAAAACCACTAGAGCAAGCGACTTAAACCTTAGCACGGATATAAATAGGACGTGCTGGAGGGATAGATTTATCACTCAGAGACTCCCTATGCTGTGGAATAAAATCCCGGTCCATGTGAGGCAGAGCACCTCGCTGACTCTGTTCAAGAGAAATCTAGACCTGTGGATGGGAGATCGTAGGTTTACCCCGGGAATCATCTCTGTGTCACTGCTGGACAGAGGCACAACAAACTAATGGGCACAGTATTTTTTCATATAAGGGGTGGCGTAAGCCACAAAAATTTGGGCTAGGCTTATAAATGCCTTAGGGCAGATAGCCTAGTATAAACCTATGAACCTAAACCTATGAACCTATGATTTGGAATCTGACCAGCTGCTTGGTTTTGTTATCTCCAAGTAGCGTTCATCCTTAGCAACCTAAACCCAGTGGCTGGCAACATGAGCAGGACCTTGGGATTCCAGCATAAATGGCAGTTGGAAAAGAACTTCATCCTGCATGTAACATGGAAATTCTGCACCCCAGACATGGCTGTATTTGCATGGTCTGATAATCTCCAGCGGAAGATGTTTAATATTCTGCTGTCAGAGCCTTTGCCCAGAAGTGTTTTGTATCTGGTACAATTGGGAACTTGGCTTTACTTTGCTTTTCTAGCAGTTCTGCTTGCTCTAGGAATGCTGGTTGACACCTTTGCAAGGACAGAAACGGAAACACTCATTATAATAACTCTAGCACAGTTTGATCTAAATGTAGTTCTTTCAGCTAGTTGCCCATATTTTTTTGCTATCTTTGCTCAAGTTCGAGTTTTTGTGACCTCAAGGACTTCAACACCACCAGGATTTTTGCTCACTATGTGCTTTTTTAAGTTATTACAAATTCAAATTCATTACTTCAGTAATGCTGTCTTTTCACGTAAGCTTCTGAAGACCTTTCTTCTTTTGCCTTTGACCTTTCCCAGCATCCATATATTTTCTGCTGAATCCTTTCCTTGTATTATGTAACCAAAATATTTGAGTTTCAGTTTTACTGTTAGACCTTCCAGTGAACAGTCTGAATTTACTTGCTTAATAAGTATTAAGGGATTTGAGTTTTTTGTAGGCTACAGAATTCTCATTTACTTCCTTAATAAGTATTAAGGGATTTTCTTTTTTTTTGTAGGCCACAGAATTTTCAAAAGTTTTCTTCACCACCTTATTTTAGAAGCATTGAATTTTCAGTGCATAGCTTTACTTTCTGTCCAACTCTTACAGACATATTACTACTCAGAAAACAATAGCTTTGACTGTACAGGCTTTTGCTGGAAGTCTGATGGTCATTTTTCTTTAAAATTTTACCTAGATTTGCCATAGCTTTCCTTTCAAGAAGAAAATATTTCACAGTTGCAGTCACCATTTGTAGAAATGTTTGAGCCAAGGAAGAGAAAATCTGTCACTGCTTCCACGTCTTTTCTTTACCGTTGGGAAAAAATGGATAGGGCAATATGAACTAATTTCATAAGTTCATAGGTTCATACTAGGCTATGTGCCCTAGGGCATTTATAAGCCTTGCCAGAGTGTGTTTGGCTTTTCGCCACCCATTTTAAATTAATTTTGCTATTCCCTTTTTCGAGGTTAGTATACTGTGCCTCTGTCTAACAGTGACACAGAAGTGATACCCGGGGTAAACCTACGATCTCCCATCCACTCATCAAGATTCCTCTTGAAGAGAGTCAATGAGGACTCTGTGTAACCTGGACTGGGATTTTATTCCAGAGTGAAGGGAGCCTCTGGGTTATGAATCTGTCCCTCCAGCATGTCCTATTTATTTCAGTGCTGAGGCTCACGTCTCTTGAGCGCGTGGCTCGATGGGATTTGGATTTTCTGAGGTGCAGCATGTCCATTAATTCCGGGTTGGACATGGCTTTATACGTCAGGCACAGATCGCCTCTGAGCAGGCGGTATGCCACTGAGAAGAGCTGGAGTTTCTTTAACCGGGCAGCATATGGCATCTGTTTGAGCCCTTTGATCCTCTTGGTGAGGTACTTTTGGGGTCTTTCCATTTGCTGCAGGTGTCTGGTAAGGTACATCCCAAAAGGGACATTATACTCAATTATGGGCCTGATGAGGGATGAGTAAAGAGGCACGATGACCTCCCCTGATCTAGATGTGAATCCCTTCATGATTAGGTGGGCTATATAAAATATTTTTCTAACCACTTTGGCCACGTGGTTGTCAAATGAGAGATTGCTATCAACTTGGGTCCCCAGGTCCCTAATTACTTCTTCTGTACTTAATGGATTACCACCTATGTGGTAATTTGTGGGCACTTTGTTTTTGCCAAAGGGCATGACTATACACTTTTTAGCGTTTAGCTTGAGGCCATGGCTCTGGCACCACTTGTCTGTTTCTATGAGGCCCTTTTGGAGGATGCTTGTGTCGGCTGGAGAGTCGATTATGGCGCCCAGTTTGCAGTAATCTGCGAACTTGGTCAGCCACAGTCCTTCCGTGTTGGCCTGTACCTCCGAGAAATATATACCGAACAAGAGGTCCCAGGACTGAGCCTTGTGGGATGCCACTTGTAACTGGTTTGGAGTCTGACATGGCTCCAGCAATTCTAACCATGTGGGTTCTGTCCTTGAGTCAGTTTGCAACCCATCTAGTGACATAGGGGTTTATATTTAAGCTGGTGAGCTTATCTATAATGCCCGAGTGGAGTATTGTATCGAAGGCTTTTGCGAGGTCCAGGTAGGCTGTGTGGACCACCTTCCCCTGGTCAATGGCCTTGGTGACTGTTTCAAAGAAATCAACCAGGTTTAAGAGGCAGGATCTGCCCTTAAAGCCAAACTGGGTAGGATCCAGTGTCTGTAGGTCCCCAATATCTTTATTTATGAGGTCTCTGATGATCCTTTCCATAGCTTTGCAGACCAAGCTAGTCAGGCTTATGGGGCGATAGTTTCCAGGATCCGTTGAGGCACTACCTTTGTGGAGAGGGACCACTGTTGCTGTACGCCACTCTTTGGGTACATATCCTGTAGTAAGGCTGAGATTGAACAGTAGTTTTATGTTTGGGTTTAGCTCTTCTTGGAGTTCATGTAGGACGCAGCCCAGGACACCGTCTGGTCCCATTGATGCTGTGTTTTTTGCTTTGGAGAGGGCGGCTCTTACCTGAGCATCTGAGATGTCAGGGGGGGCAGTACTCTGCTGGGATAGATATTTGCCCTTTTGGTGGGGGGGGGGGAGTTTGCACTGAACCTGTCAGCTAGCATGTTGGCAATGTCTGTGGGTTCGGTGTATTTTTTGTCATTTTGGACTAATTCTGAGCATATCTGGGAATTCCCACCCAGGTTGCTAACATAACTAAAGAAAGCCTTGTGATTATCCTTAGTGTCCTGTGCAATTTTTCTCTCATAGCTGGCCTTAGACGATTTTATGAGTGCCCGTAGTTTTTTGCTAATACTGATCAGAGATGCCTTCCCTTTTTGGGATTTTGCTCTATCATGTAGTAGCTTCCTCCTTCTATTGTATAGTTTGTTTATGGCTGGGGTCCACCAGACAGGACGTCTGCCTTTGGAGGATTGGATCATGGTTTTATTTGGGATTGCATGATCCATGCATTCCTGAAGGTGTTCATAGAATGCGTTTATAAAGGATTATGCGGTCTGGGCCGTATTTTCCACAGGCCCGAAGGCATTGAAGGATTCCACCTCTGTTTTGAGGAGTGTGAAATTTGCTTTAGAGAAGTTTTTCACTGTGGTTTTCTGGGCATGGGGTGGGGTCGGGATGTGAATATCCAGTAAGATTAGTTTATGGTCTGATCTTACCAGTGAGGGATACACTTCTGGTCTGGAGCATAAAGTCCCCATGTTGGTGATGATCAGGTCCAGTATGTTTTCCCCTCTTGTGGGAGTGGTAACAAGTTGTTCCATAGCATTTGAGTTTATAAATTCTAGGAACCTTTGGGCTAGGGTGTTGGAGCTAGAGTAATGCTCCCAGTCTATGTTTGGGTAGTTAGTCGCCCAGTATAATGGTGTTTGGAGAGACCTTCATATTTTCCAGTGTTCTCAGGAAGGCCGAGTGGGGTTCCTGGGTTTGGGAGGGTGGTCTGTAGCAGGCTATAAACTGGAAGGCAGTTTTACCCACTGTTAGTTGCACATGGATAGTCTCTGATGCTTCGTGCTGTGCCACCAACCTGGAGGTGTGGGTATCTTTGACGAATATTGATACTCCCCCTCCTTTTGATTTATTTTTTTTTATAATAAGCAGAAAACCCGCCTCTGCATTTTCTGTTTCACCTTCATCAGCAAGTTGTTCAACTCTTCATCACTTTCAGCCATCAGAATATGGTATAATCTGCATATCTGAGGTTGTTAATATTTCTCCTGGCAGTTTTGATTCCAACATCTGATTTGTCTAGCCCAGCATTTTGCTTTGTGTATTCAGCAAAAAAAATGAAATAAGTAGGGCAAATACACAGCAGAGTCACACTTCTTTCGCAGTAGTGAATCCGAGATCTTACTTCTTTCTTGTTGTACACTAGCCGTTGTTTTTTTCTGCATAAAGATTCCTCCAGAGGCAAGTGGGTAACCTAGTATCTCCATTTCTGTAGTAGCTTAACACAGATTATTGTGGTCCATACAGTTAAAGGCTTTAAAGTAGTCCGTAAAGCAGAGGTAAATATATTTCTAAATCTGTTTGCTTTCTTCGTTTGCGAGAAGATGCTGGCAATTTGATCTGTAGATGTTCCTTGTGTTTCACTGTTGCACTCATTACATTTGGGTTATCTGCTTGCAGGTAGCCCTCAGTCAGCCTGATTAACAAAGTCTTGGGTCCTGCGTCGGTTGCTGTCCCTTCTTCCATGACGTCAGGTCGTCAGGGGTATAAAACATGCAGCTGACGCCATTACATCAGTCTTTCTTGCCGTTCAGTGCCCGAAGCAAAAGCAGTTCACAAGTGCCGGTCGGCAATTTTTGTTTTCGAGTTTCAGAACCGAAGTCTTCAACTAAAAGCAAAGTACCCCATTGGGGAAACTTATTCTTGCTCTTAAATGATGTCAGTAAAAGTAAATAATTGCATTACTTGTGGAAAGCAAATACCTCATAAACATTTTCTTTCGTACTGTATTCCTTGCCTAGGCCCAGACCACGACGTACCTCGCTATCAGTTTTGTGCCTTATTTAAACCACAAACTATCTGTCGTCTGTATATTTACGCTTCTAAATATTTTGGTGCTCGGTTCAATTATCCTGATATGTCTTTGGTCAGCTGTCTGACTACCGATTTTCTGAAAAAATGCAAAGATAAAGATAGAGACAAGCCGCCTAGGTCTAAAGCTGCCGACGCTTCTACTAATCCAGTCGCCAGTTCTCAGTGAGGCGCTTTTGCAGCCCCTGATACCCGCTTCTTCTGATTCACAGACCTCTACTGAGACCCATTCGGAGCCAGGTATGCCGTGAGATGCTTCAACTGTGGAACCTGCAGATGTCTCTACCTTGGATGGGTCCGGAGCTGCTGTGCAGGCACTGGCTTCTGAGGGTGTATTCAGGCCTACTGACTTGCATATTAAACCGACGCCATCTTCTTCTTTAAGGCCTAAATCTCAAACCATGCCTAAAAACTGACACCCAGACCGCATAGTCAGGCCTCTATGCCTAAAAAACAGATGGCTGAAGACCTTATTACTTTAATCAGGGGAAGCCAGCCTTCCCCCTCTAAGAGACCTAGGACTGAGTTTGTCTATAATACTTCCGACCAGGATTCTGAATTTTCTGTTTCCTCTTATGACCAGGATTTACCCTTATCTACCTGTGAGTATTCTGATGCTGAGGACTCCATTCCCTCTGCTTCCCCCCAGAGGATTTCTCTTTTGGTGAAACCCTGCATACTCTCAGGAAAGTCAGGATTTCTCTGATTCTAAAAAGAGGCTTAGGGATTTCTTACTCCTGCCCCAGCACAGGCCTTTAGGCATACCTCTTGTATTAGACATTGCTGTTGATGCTTTTGCAGAATCTAGCGTGGCCCCTGACTCTTTACCTCCTGCTCCCCGGAAACCTGATAGATGTTACAGGTTCCCTGACTCTCACATGTTTTTTTTCAAAAATCCTACTGCGGATCCTGAGACCATTTCACAGGGGCCTAAGGGCATTAAAGCTACTACTGGCAAAAATCCTACCCCCTCTGATAGAGACTCCAGGGCGCTGGATAGATGGGGTAAGAAGGTAGACACCTGCAACTTTGGCAATTAGAGCCTTAAACTGTCAGTTTTATATGTTGAAGTATCAACAGCATATTATTGGATTGCTTAAACAGAAAATGATGATGTTTCCTGATTGTGCTGAAAATAAGGAATTACAGGATTTATTGCATCCAGCTGAACAGGTTGGAAAACATACTTTGCAATGTGGTTTTGACTCTCTAGAGGCATCTTGCAGGGCTGCGTTAACTGGGTCTGTACTTAGAAGGTATGCTTGGCTTAAGGAGCAATCCCTATCAGATCATGTTAAAGCAAAATTACTGGATGCTCCCATAAACCAGGACCGCCTGTTTGGCAACAAGGCAGAAGAAGTTCTTAAAAAGATGGAAGAAAAAGCTAAATCTATGCAAACTGTTAAAGATTTTTTTGCAAGTACAACCTCCAAGATTTAGTAGGCATTGGCCTTCCAAGAATTGGTCCTTTCCTGCCTCTTCCAGACCTTCTCAGTCCAAACCCAGATCCAGCAGAGCTCCCAGGCTGCAGTCCCAAGGTGCGCTCAGGACTAAGCAGTGGGGGCCTCCACTTCCAAATCTGGGAGTAATAAGACTCCCCCCTATGGTAAGCGGTCTCAATGACTTCCTTTCAAAATTTCCAAGCACTTAACATCTGACTGCCCCTTTGGGGGGGGGGGATTGCTCTTCATGCAAAGAACTGGGAACGCATTACCCAGGACAAATGGGTTTTAAATGTAGTGTCCTAGGGATACAGATTTTACTTCCACACATTGCCAACACCAAGCGGGTAGCCAGACCTACCCCCAAATCAGTGGGCAGAGGCCCAAAAACAAGTACTTTTCTCTCTTAAGCATGGGGGCTATTCATTTGGTACCAGAAAAGGAAAAGGGACAAGGTTTCTACTCGAGACTTTTCCTGGTACCCAGAAAAGACGATTCATGGTGTCCTGTGCTTTGGAACAAGATCCCAGTTCGTATTAGGCAGAGCCCCTCACTGACTCAATTCAAGAGAAATCTTGATGAGTGGATGGGAGATCGTAAGTTTACCCCAGGGGTCACATCTGTGTCACTGCTAGACAGAGGCACAGTAAACTAATTCTATTATATAAGGGGACCTTCATTGTGTCACTACTAGACAGAGGCACAGTATTCTAAATTTATTCTGTACATTTTTGTACCATTTCATGGGGTGGCAAAAGCCACATCACTATGGCTAGGCTTACAAATGCCCCAGGGCAGATAGCCTAGTACTATACTATGAAACTATCCTGGACCTGTCTACTCTAAACACCTTTTTGGAGATTCCAAAATTCAAGATGCTGACTCTTCACCAGTTGCTTCCTATAGGCAAAGATGCCTGGTTGGCAACACTAGATTTTAAAGAAGCATACCTGCACATCCCAATCAGAGAATCTTGCAGAAGATACCTACGCTTCAAAGCAGGCTACACGCACTATCAGTTCTCTGCACTGCCCATTGGCTTATCTACTGTGCCTAGGGTATTCACAAAGTGCCTAGTTCCAGTTATTGCATTTTGCAGGCAAAGAAATATTCAAATATACCCATACCTGGACGATTGTCTAATTCAGGCAGAAAGCTAGGACATACTTTTGAATCATCTGGCCTTTGTACAAAGGGTTCTAACTTGTCTGGGGTGCATCATAAACGAAAAGAAATCACACCTGGTACCCTGTCAACAAATTATATTCCTGGGAGCAAGCTTGAATACAACTTCCCAGATGGCTTTCCTCACGCCAGAGAAACAGATTCATTTGACAACCTACTTCAAACAAGTGGCTACAAAAACCCTGCTATCTGCAAGACAAATACTGCAAGCCTTGGGGTTCATGGCCTCATGCATTCTTCTAATTCTATATGCAAGACTGCATATGAGGAAACTACAGTGGTATCTAAAAAGCCTATGGTGTCAACATTCTCAGGATCTAGAATCAATGATTCCTATCATAACTTGCCTACGCCTAGAGTTCCTTTGGTGGGCAGAGGCCTGCCACCAAAACAAGGGACTACCTTTCACACACCCCCCCTGCCGGCCAAACCCTAAGAGACACATCAGACTATGCATGGGGAGCTCACCTGGCAGGGAAGTGCATTCGGGACAAATGGAACCCAAGTCAAATGCACCTGCATATCAATCAAAAAGAAATGTTAGCTGTACAGAATGCTCTGACAGCCTTCAAGGATCACATTCTTCCAGGACAACTAATGGTAAAGACAGACACCACCACTGTTATGTGGTACATAAACAAGCAGAGGGGTACACATTCTTACCCCCTCTGCAGACTAGCCATGGCAGTGTGAAACACAGCCTTGAGCTACCAAGTGCACCTACAAGCTCAGTTCCTGCCAGGAAAATTAAATGCACTGGCAGACGGACTAAGCAGAAACCTCATGGACCCACATGAGTGGAAACTGGAACCAAGGATTTTCAACATGTTGACAAGCAAATGGGAGAGCCCAGATATAGACCTGTTTGCCTCTCCCCAGAACTACCAATTGGACAAATTTTGCACAAGGACTCCCCACAAACAAGCCTGGAAAGTGGATGCTCTGTCCTTCAGCTGGAAAAACCTATCAGTCTATGCCCCCCCCTGCCTCTGCTCTCCAAAGTACTTCTAAAACCAAACAGGACACACCAACGATGATTTTGATTGCTCCAGACTGGCCACGCCAACACTGGTACCCCCTCCTGCGCAGTGTGTCATGGGTATACCCATGGCACCTGCCTCTGACTCCTTCCCCATTGTCTCAGCAGGAGAACCAGATTCTGCACCCTCAGCTTCTAACACTGAACCTAGCAGCCTGGCTAATCACCTAATCTCTCCTGTACCTTCCCTCAGTAAACCTGTGATAGATATCATTTTAGAGGCAAGGAGGCCTAGTACTAGAAAATCTTATGCTGAAAAATGGAAAAGATTCTGTGCCTGGAACCAATCTCAAAGGATGAACACAGCAACGCCCAATTTACCTCATATTTTACATTACTTAACTGAGATGCTTCACAAGGGCCTGTCTTTTTCCTCCATCAAAATTCATGCCTCAGCCATTTCAGATCATTATAACACAGAACCTCCCATCTTCTCTCATCCACTGCTTAAGCAGTTCCTCAGAGGGGCAAAAAAACTGAGACCACTCAGGAGAGCTCCAACCCCTGCCTGGGACCTTAATTTTGTTTTGGAGAAACTCACTCTACCTCCTTTCGAGCCAGCTGCTACTGCAGACTTAAAATTTATTTCTTGGAAAACAGCTTTCCTTTTAGCAATCACTTCAGCAAGAAGGGTATCTGAATTACAGGCCCTTATGGCAGTGGAGCCTTTCATCATCTTTCGTGCGGACAGGGTGTCCCTCAGAACCAATCCATCCTTCATGCCCAAGGTGGTATCCAGTGTGGCTCTTAATCAGTCCATTCATTTGCCAACCTTATTTCCCAATCCACAGAACAAAGGGGAACAGATACTGCATTCCTTAAATGTGCACAGACAACTTAGATTCTACTTGGACAGTACTAATCCTTAAAGGAAATCTGAACAACTGCTGGTGGCATTTGTTGCAGGGGCAGAGGGGAAGGCTATTTCAAAGCAAACCATTTCTAAATGGATAGGCAATTGCATTCATTTCTGCTATAATCACCATGGAAAACCTATCCCACAGGGGATCAGACCTCACTCCACCAGGGCTGCATCCCACAGGGGATCAGACCTCACTCCACCAGGGCTGCATCTACCTCTACAGCCTTTCTCAGAGGAGTCCCTACCAGGGACATCCTAGAAGCTACTACCTGGAGTTCTGTACATACTTTCACCAGGCATTATTTGCCAATTTTCTATAAATCCAGAGCTGGCTTTGTCACTGCAGTCTTGCACGGCCTTATAGCTGGTCCTAATGTTATCTAAATTCCTTTTCCCAACCATAGCTTTGGGAATCTACCCAAATGTGATGACTGCAACAGTGAAACACAAAGAACACAGTACAGTTGTGTACACTTACTATTAATGTAGATGTTCAAGTGTATTCACTGTTGCAGTTCTGGTTACACTCCCTCCAGCACCCTAACTTCTTTTGGCTATACCTCTACTTTCCTTTACTATGCTTAAAAGCTTTTTGGTGTATTTGCTTTTTTGTTGGAGGTATATCGTTGTATTTTTATATTTAATTGCTTCCCATTAGGGGGGTACCTGACATCTGGGGCAAGAAAAAATGATGTAATGGCATCGGCTGCATGTTTTATAACCCCGACGACCTGATGTCATAGAAGAAGGGACAACAACCGACGCAGGACCCAAGACTTTGTTAATCAGGCTGACCAAGGGCTACCTGCAAGCAGATAACCCAAATGTAATGACTGCAACAGTGAATACACTAGAACATCTACATTTTATGGTAAGTGTACACAACTGTACTTTATTTTGCCCTTTCTAAAACCCGCTTGTGCATCTTGCAGTTTTTGGTTCATTTATTCCTAGAGTCTAGCTTGCACGATGTAGGGCATTACCTTACCAGCATGTAAAACAAGTGCTGTTATTTTATAATTTAAGCACTCCTTAGTAATGACATTTTTGCAATTGAGATATAAACTGACTTTTTCCAATCCGATGGCCAATATTAACATTTTACAAATTTGTTGGCAAATTCCAGGCAACACCAAAATAGAGTAATTTTGCAGGGATTTAAACAGTTCAGCTGGAATTCCATCACTTTCTGCAACCTTGATATTAGCAAGGATTTCTAGGGTTCATGTACCTTCACTGTCCATGATGCCTTGCTGTGGATCAAATGACATACAGTTGTATGCATCGGTGATGTTAGGTCCTTCTTATGTAGTTCTTCTGTACATTCTTACCACTTCTTTAAATGTCTTCTAGGTCCTTCCCATCTTTGTATGTTATCTGGCCCATTTTTCCATGGAAGTTTCCCTTAATGTTGCCCATCTTTTTGAGAGGATCTTTGTCGTTCTGTTAACTTCTTCCATTGCTTTGCACTGCTCATTTAGGTATGCTTCCCTGTCTCTTCTTACTGCTCTCTGAAAGTCTGTATTCAGTTTGTCGTGCTTCTCTGTCGTTTTTGCTGTGTTCCTTTCCTTGGCCATTTCTGAAGCATCCACAGACAGATGCTTTGCCTCCTTAATCATATTTCTGTTTGAAACATTTTGTTGTGCCCTCCTTCTTAACCTTCTTTCTATTTGGAACATTTTTGTCGTGCCCTCCTCCTTAACCTTCTTTCTATTTGGAACATTTTTGTCGTGCCCTCCTCAGCAGTATCACAAACTTCAGGCCATAATTCTTCAGGCACTCTAGCCACTAGGTCAGATCCCTAAATCTGTTCTGCGTCTATGCTACATATTCATTTGGAATATCATTGAGCTTGTACCTGGTTGGCCTGGTGTTTTTTCTTGGTTTCTTTCATTTTTGTCTGCAAGAAGAAGCTGATGGTCTGAGCCACAGTTAACTCCAGATCTTGATTTTGCTGATTATATATAGTTCATATTCTCTAACTGTAAAGTATATAGTCAGTCTGATTTTGCTATTGGCCATCTGGTGGTAATTTGTGTGTAGTCATCTCTTTAAACTGTTGGAAAACAGTGCTTGCTATTACCATTATTATTTATGACTCAATCCTGCCATTCTTTTAAACCAACAAGGGTGGACAATCATCAGCCCCTCCTCAAAGTACTCACACTGAAAGCATGGAAGATTTCAGGTTAGTGTCCCACAATCATCTCTTATTGAATCCATGTTACAGGAGGCCGAAGGCCCATCATATAGGAAATTCCATGCAACCGTATGGAAGAAGGGGTTCATTATGCTGCAGTAAGGAAAATTTGGATCCTGTAGCTGATTTGTCTGTCCATATAAGGCTGTGCAGTAATATTCTGAACTTTGTGACCAGAATCTTGCTCGTATTTGTCAAAGTGCATCTTTCAGTAGTGTCAGACTTGCATGTCAATGGATTTCCCAATCATTTAAACTCGTCTACTAAGCTATTCTTGAAAGGTTTATTATAACTGAAAACACCTGTTCCTGTTCCATTGGAATGTTATTTTGTGATTATGAAGCTCACACTGATTATATTAAAGCTTGACGGTTCTGCTACTGTTTTAATTCCTGCTTGGAGGACATTTTTCTTGGTTGCCATCAGTTCAATTCAGATGATCTCCAAACTAAAAGCTTTGATTGTGTAAATGGATTGGTAGCCAGCACTTCTTTTAAGTCTGCTGTGCTGTGGTCTTAGAGCTGTCTTTGAATTAATATGTATCCATCATCCCATCTTTCACCCTATTATACAAAAAGAGAGGAAGAGGATTTAGCATACCGTAGAACTTACCAGATAGCTAAAGATACTATACTAACAAGACTAAAGACTTTTGATTCTGTGACTTACCCTATGGCTCTCTCATAATAGCAGAGAAGGATAGAACAGTATCCAGGCAAACTTTTATAAGGGCAACCAAATTCTCTCACCTTTTGTTATGGTAGGTCTTACACTTTCTTTGTCAGGGCACGCGCACTTGAGCAGTTGCCACCACTGCAACATCCTTTAAAATTTAAGGCTCTCATTTGACGGCATTCTGAGGTGGTCAGTTAGCCCTCTGTCCTCACCTTCTCCAAATATTACAGAGTCATTTTGCTTCCACTGCCCTAAAAGGCATGCTGTATCTCTCTACATGTGACTGCCAGAGACCTGCTCACTGCATATAGTGCAGCAGTGATCCTTATGACGACTATAGATTGGTTATGTGAGAGTACTCACAGTAACCATCAATGTTTCAAATAGGGTTATTGATGCAAAATAATATAATCAGCAGCTGAAGTAGATGTGGGAGTAAAGCAAAGTGTATGTGTGTGTGTGTGTGTGTGTGTGTGTGTGTGTGTGTGTGTGTGTGTGTGTGTGTGTGTCCTGCAAGGTACTGGCATCCTGTTCAGGATTGTTTACAACCTTGCACATACCGAGTACCAGTGTAGGTTCTAGTGCCCTCTCAACCCTGCATTGGCTTAAGTGTGTTTTTTGCGAATGAATGAAGTTTATAAAATCCTCCAAGATTTTTTTTTAATCATATTGTAAAATGTATAGATCTCTGCAGAGTTGAAAACAGACGTAATGCAACCATGCATTTATTACCTCATCCACATCTAATAGCTGTGGAGTGTCACACCTCCAGCAGCCTGTGCACATTCTTAGATTCCAGAGCATTATATTTAAAAAGGTTAAAGAATAATAAGCAAAACAGTTTTATGTATCTGGTGAACAGTAAATGCTATTAGAAATGTACAAACAGCAGTGTGTTCAGGAGGTCTTTTTTGCAACAATAGAAGTCAGTCTTTCACAGTTCTGTATTGTAACAATTATAATGCAGAAAAATCCAGAGTTATATTTTTTCTAAATTTTCACACACAACTTTTCTTATGTTGGAAACTCTCCACCTTATGTATTTATTGTTAGTAACAGGTTTTGTTCAGGAGACTTGAGCTTTTATGTGATGGCAGCTAATTCCTTTCTGACTGCTTATTTATTGAAATATTTATAGAAATATGGAAAAGTATGCCTGGTTGTATAATGCTTGCAAAAAAGGAATGCTGTAAGGTAACAGAAAATGTTGAATGGCATGACATGTAGTGTGTCCTCACTAGTCAGCAGTTCATAGGTACGTCGGTGTTTTTCTACTGAAGATGCACACTGAGAGTTGCATTGTGGTGACCATTCAGAATAATGCTCACTACAAAACTAGTTGCTAATGTAACTTGGGGTATTAACATTCCAGCTTTGTAGGTGTGTCTTCTGTATATGAATGTGTGGGTGGGTGCCACTTTTGAGTTTTGTGTTGTTCACCATCTTGTACATTTTAGAATGCGTTCTGTTTGTGTAACATTTTGGTAGCACTTATTCTGATGCATGCAGCTGAAGACTATCAACTTTTTGCGGTGATGAGTATTGAGTCCATCCCCTTGCATCTCTTATAAATGATTTTTCTAAGAGCTTATTTCTTGTTCTGTTGCTCTTTGCATTTAATTTTGGTTCTAGGAGTTGTACGTGTATTGGTATGTTCATTTGTATTATGCTGTTTTACATAGGTTTAAGATGAATGTAAACATCTTAAATGTTGTTCTCTCTTTTTTTTTAACCATATACTAACAGTTGGTACCATGCCAATCTTACAAGACTGCAAGCGGAGCACATGCTCATGAGGGTGCCACGGGATGGAGCCTTCTTGGTTCGTAAACGGAATGAGTCCAACTCTTATGCCATTTCATTCAGGTAAACATAGCAGTATGGTAATTAAAGGTGAAATGTTCATATGTTTGAAAAGTGGCGAAATGTTTTTTTGCTTTTTAGTGTTTCATGTTTGCTTTTCTCAACTCCACTGAAAACTCCTTTGCTCTCCAAGGATTATACTGCTCCCTCTCTGTATCATTTTATTCTTTCAGCACCGTAGTGTTCCTTGTGAGACACACCTGTTCATCAGTCCATCATGTTCCCTCAAGCAACCGAGTTACAGGTAGCTTAGTTTTTTGGGCTGTGTTTGTACAAGTCAGTAAATACCTTTTGTTTTCCATCTTATTCCATGACATTGGAATTAAGGTCACAGTTCTTGTTTTACACATTATTTAGTGTGCTGGTGAACTATCCAACTTCCTTCCTCCCTTGTTAGAGTACACTTACATTGATGATCCTGTTGATGACAATGTTAACCTAACCAAAAGGGGGGGGGGTATTTAGTCTGCTTCTTTCTTAATTTCATCAGATCTTACATATTTTTTTCCAGAGGATTCTTTTCAGCAAGTGCATGGGAAAAATACTGAGCGAGGCATTATAGGGGACTATAAGATACCTATTCATATGCACTTTGAAGTAGACATACTTAAAAGTTATTGCCAAAATTTATGAGGACTTAGTGCTCGCCTCCCATATCGATCAGTACTGTACATGATAACCCTGGGGTAAGTTTGTCTGTCAAGATTAGTCTTGAAGGTAGTCAAAGTAATATTTTAGTGGTAAGTTATTCTGTAGACTGTGTGAGTATGTTGAGGTATAAACCTACCCTTTTCAGAGTATTGTATTTATTGTAAATTTAAGTCCCTTCTTTTGCTGTTTGTATTGCCACTGGTTTGGCGAAGAAGTATGTCAGATAGGATTCAGACTTTCACAGCTTGAAGAGCGAAATGTAGGTCACCTTGGAGCAGCTGGTAGACTAGCAAGTATGAGGAGAATGAATACTTGTAGGAATTACATCCTTTAGTTTTTCTAGGTGCTTTTCCAGGTGAGTAATATGCTTCCATTTGTAGTTAGAAAAGTAGGCATTGTACCTGAAGAAGGGTTTGGTAAGGGAAGAGTACACTGGTTTGAAGTCTTCCTGCGATCTTGAGCGATATTCCTTTGGGAAGTAACTGGGGCTGATAGAAGTATTTTTTTGGCTATGGTGGAAACATTATAATCAAATGAGAGAGTTCTGTCCACTTAAGTACTCAGGCCTCTTTTGATAATGTCTGGCTGAATGGGAGTACAATTTGTAATGTTTGAGGTGGGATCAGCTTTTTATAGAATGCTGCTGTGAGGTGTTACTTTGCATTTGGTTTGATACCAATTTTAGTACACAAGATGTGTACATATTCTAGCCCTTGCAGGAGCTGTTTAGCATGATTGTAAGAGAAAATAATACTTGGCTTGCAGTCATCAGAAGACTTGGTGAACCACACTTCTGGATAGTGCTTTGGCTTGGATGTCTGTGAAATGCTGAAGAGGACAGGGCCCAACACTGAACCCTGTGGTACCCCACTGGTTATATTACATCCACAGAGGGTACCAGCAACTTTAGCAAGTTGGGATTTGTTGAAGAGCTGATTTGCTGTCCAGTGTTTGACGCTGGTGTTTACATTAAGTACTTTCAAGTTATAGGTCTCAGAAGACTTGAATACACCAAGATAAGCATTGTGCAGAGAGTCACCATTGTCTGCAGCCTTTGTAACCTTTTCAAAGAAGTTTATTAGGTTTAAGAGAAAGGACCTGTCCATCAGAAATCCAAACTGATTGGGGTCTAGATCAGTTAAATTGCTTATGTCTGCATTAATGAGTTCTGCTATGACAATTTCCATGGCTTTGCATATAAGGCTAGTAAGGCTTATGAGCGTGTAATTACTTGGGCCTGTATATGGCCTCTGTTTTGCAAAGGAGTCACAGTGGTTGTTTTTAGGCATCAAGCACAAGCTTTTGTGGGTAGGCTAAGACTGAACAGTTTAAGTAGAGGTTTGGTCACTGCGCACACAGCATTGATGACTGCACCTTGGTATGTTGTCTGGTCCCGTGAAAGTTTTATTTTTAACCCTTGACATGGTTTCTGAGACTTTGTCCAAAGTTATTTCAGGGAGAGACTAAAATCTTTAGGGGTACTGGGATCAACAGTGCATGGAGGGTGTTTAAAGTTAGCACCAAATATGTCTGCTGATCTATTGGCTGTATCCTTGTATTTGGATTATGTGATATCATTGTGGATGAGTTCCGTGCATTGTTGAACAGTATCCCTGAATGTACTCTCTTAACTGAAGAAGGATTTGTAGTTTCCCTTGGTATCCATATCAACCTTAAAAATAATGGTTAAAGGTTTTCTTAGCAATTCTTTTTGCTTTTTTATGATCTCATCATGTAACATTGACTTTCTGGTTTTATAATGTCTAATTTCTACTTTATTTAGATCATTTGAGCTCTGTTTATTTAAAATTTAGTAAACTCATATTTGTATCTACTGTATGTTGAGCAGCCGCTGGCACTTTCTGATGATGTAATAAGGGGGGGATGTAGTTCAGTACTGTGAGGTAGTGGATTGAAGTGTGTGTGTCAATGCTAAGAGCAGGTAGTTATTTTCTGTAGCATTCTGTGTTAATGAAACTTACTTGTTCTGATTATAACCTGATTTACCTGACGAATTGGTGCAGCCACGCAGTCTGGACAAAATTATCTGGCACAGCAGCTCCATCTGTTTCAGATCCAGTATTGCCAGCAGGGAACAGCATCCTATACTGGTGCTGTTGCATGGCAATACATTGTCCATTGCAGAGGCTCCACCTGTAGGACAGCATGGCCAGTATAACTGAGTTCTCCTCTTCCAAGATGAGGATGGGTATGTGGGGCCACTAACCCACCAGGAAATTAAGTCTGCTTTTGAAAACAGAACACTGTGAGCTTGCCCCTACAGGAGTTTGAGACATTGCTTGTACTATACCAGATAGCATATGTGAATGGTTCCAGACTCTCTGCCTCTTGAAACCTGCAGTACAGCTTCACCTGTATGTGATTTTCAGTACTATAGGCAGTTTGGCTTCCCACCAGGTGCCACCTGCAGTACCTAGTCTCATATACAGGGCCAAGAAACTTATTAAGTTCAAGGCATAGTTTCCATTCCAGCACTAATCTAGACACAATGTATGACACATCCAAATATTACTTCCCTGTAGGCTAACACTGAGATGTTTCACATAGCACTAATTTTCTTCCTAAAGTTATCATCCATTATAGAAAAATGTTTATTACAGTATTGTATCTGTTTTATTAACTGCATGTCAAGCACTGTACATTTTACCAGGAGTTGTTCCATTTTGCTTTTTATTTGATTATAAAAATGTATTTAGTTATTTATTGCTTTAGTGTCTGCTTGCCTGATTGAGTGACATATTGATTGTGCTGCAGTTTGCGTCACTTTGTTGAAAATGGCTTCAAACTATAGAATTACATGCATGCCCACTCTTACCCAACTACTAGCTATTTTTACTCCCTGTATTACATCATCATTATGCTGTAGCATATGAGAGGGAATCAGCAAGTGCATGCACATTTACTCAACACACAGGAAAGTTTAACTTAAAAATATTGTTCATGTGACGAAACCAAAGTAAAAATTACGTACCTTGGATTCAGAAAGCCCACTTTATGTGAAAATAGGTTTAATCATTTCACAAATGAAATTGTACAAAAATGCCTTCATGCATGATCAAGTTTGTGCTCCACTTTACATTTTCTAATAGTGCTTTTTTGACATATTTCAGTACAGTCTAAAGTTAGGGATCATAATTTCCTACACCATTTTTGTTATATTCATTCTTTTGTTAGACAATTCTTTAATGCAGGAGTTCCACCAGAGATGTTTATTCCTGAATTTACCATTATATATAGGACAGATAGGTACTGACTTTTCCATGCAGTTTAAATGCATCTTTCTCTTTGGCCCATTTGCATGGGATTGTTGGCAATTTTGCCCATGTCTTTTATAAGCTGAGGTGGATTTGCCTTGGGAAAGTTTGTAAAGGTGGTTTTATTTGGTGATTGGGAGGTAACACTAACGGTGAAGATGATTGATTTATGATCAGATTTAACTGTGAATAAAGAGATGTGGGGTGGATAGAGGTGGGAGCTAGGCTGGTAAGTATCAAGTTAAGGATATTAAAAACTCTAGTGGGTAATTTCACAATTTGGTACTGCACATTGGTATTAACAAAGTCTGAGAAACACTGAACAGATCCATTTTAAGAGGTTTACGTGTTCCAGTCAGTAATTGGTTAATTGAAATTCCATAGCAGGAAGGTTTTGGTTTAATATTTATCCACCTCGATGTTAAGGTACTTCCCATGATATGCAGGGGACATCAGTGGGGATCCTTAGCTAGCAATGGAGTAATAGTTGGATTTGTTAAGGGTCATTTAAAAAAATCTGTAGAGCTGCAAGTTAAAGCTGAGAGCAGTTGAAGGATAGGCTGTTGTCTGCCTGACTGTTGCTGAAGTCTGTCTGCATTTGATTTGGAATTGACGTTTTTTATTAAGGTTTGGTTACTTTTATTTATTTATTTTATCTTTTTCTTGTGTTTGTTTTAAGTTTTTTGTTCTGTTGGAGTTTTAAGATGTCTTGCCTAGGGTCAGTTAGAAAAGAATTCCTTTGCAGACAGTGAATAACATTCAGCTAATTAGTGGGAGGAGCTGAGAAACAGCATTCCTGTTTAACTAATTTTTTTGAGGCATCTTTATTTAACTGTAGTACTTATATAGCGTGCTTGCTTTTCTTTGCCTGACTATTGCTGGTCTCTGTCTGCATTAGATTTTGAATAGAAATTTTTCATTAAGGTTTGGTTACTTTTATTTTTTTTATCTTTTTCTTATATTGCATTTGTTTTGTTGTAAGATTTTTGTTCTGTTGGAGTTTTAAGAGGTCTTGCCTAGGGTCAGTTAGAAAAATTAGAAAATAATTCCTTTGCAGACAGTTATTAGCATCCAGCTAGATAGTGGGAGGAGTTAAGAAACAGCATTCCTGTTTAACTAGAATTTTTTGGAGGCATCTTTATTTAACTGGAGTACTTATTCAGCTTGCTTGCTGTTCTATGTCTGACTTATTGCTGATCTCTGTTTACATTTGATTTTCTCGTCCACCCGCCCAAGAGTAGTTGCAGTCTTAAACTTGGTGGCTGTTGAGTTGCCTGCCCCTACTATTAATCTGAGTTTGAACGCTCATAGGTTCATAGGTTCATACTAGGCTATCTGCCCGAGGGCATTTATAAGCCTAGCCAGTGTGTGTTTGGCTTTCGCCACCCATTTTAAATGAAGTTTGCTATGCCCTTTTTCGAGGTTAGTATTACTGTGCCTCTGTCTAACAGTGACACAGAAGTGATACCCGGGGTAAACCTACTATCTCCCATCCACTCATCAAGATTCCTCTTGAAGAGAGTCAATGAAGGGACTCTGCCTAACCTGGACTGGGATTTTATTCCAGAGTGAAGGGAGCCTCTGGGTTATGAATCTGTCCCTCCAGCATGTCCTATTTATTTCAGTGCTAAGGTTCAAGGCTCTTGAGCGCGTAGCTCGATGGGATTTGGATTTTCTGAGGTGCAGCATGTCCATTAATTCCAGGTTGGACATGGCTTTATATGTCAGGCACAGATCCCCTCTGAGCAGGCGGTTTGACACTGAGTAGAGCTGGAGTTTCTTTAACCGGGCAGCATATGGCATCTGTTTGAGCCCTGTGATCCTCTTGGTGAGGTACTTTTGGTGTCTTTCCAGTTGGTGCAGGTGTCTGGTAAGGTACATCCCAAAAGGGGCATTGTACTCAATTATGGGCCTGATGAGGGATGAGTAAAGAGGCACGATGACCTCCCCTGATCTAGATGTGAATCCCTTCATGATTAGGTGGGCTATATAAAATGTTTTTCTAACCACTTTGGCCACTCTGTTTTCAAATGATAGATTGCTATCAACTTGGGTCCCCAGGTCCCTAATTACTTCTTCCGTACTTAATGGATTACCACCTATGTGGTAATTTGTGGGCACATTGTTTTTGCCAAAGGGGATGACTATACACTTTTTGGAGTTTAGCTTGAGGCCATGGCTCTGGCACCAGTTGTCTGTTTCTATGAGGCCCTTTTGTAGGATGCTTGTGTCGGCTGGAGAGTCGATTATGGCGCCTAGTTTGCAGTCATCTGCGAACTTGGTCAGCCAAAGTCCTGCCGTGTTGGCCTGTACCTCCGAGAAATATATACCGAACAAGAGAGGTCCCAGGACTGAGCCTTGTGGGACATCACTTGTAACTGGTTTGGAGTCTGACATGGCTCCAGCAATTCTAACCATGTGGGTTCTGTCCTTGAGCCAGTTTGCAACCCATCTAGTGACACAGGAGTTTATAGTTAAGCTGGTGAGCTTATCTATAATGCCCGAGTGGGGTATTGTATCGAAGGCTTTTGCGAGGTCCAGGTAGGCTGTGTGGACCACCTTCCCCTCGTCAATGGCCTTGGTGACTGTTTCAAAGAAATCGACCAGGTTTAAGAGGCAGGGTCTGCCCTTAACAAAGCCGAACTGGGTAGGATCCAGTGTCTGTAGGTCCCCAATATCTTTATTTATGAGGTCCATGATGATCCTATCCGTAGCTTTGCAGACCAAGATAGTCAGGCTTATGGGGCGATAGTTTCCAGGATCCGTTGAGGCACCACCTTTGTGGAGAGGGACCACTGTTGCTGTACGCCACTCTTTGGGTACATATCCTGTAGTAAGGCTGAGATTGAATGGTAGTTTTATGTTTGGGTTTAGCTCTTCTTGGAGTTCATGTAGGACGCAGCCCGGGACACCGTCTGGTCCCATTGATGCTGTGTTTTTTGCTTTGGAGAGGGCGGCTCTTACCTGAGCATCTGAGATGTCAGGGGGGCAGCACTGCGCTGGGGTAGATATTTGCCCTTTTGGTGGGGAGGGGGGGGGAGTTTGCGCTGAACCTGTCAGCTAGGATGTTGGCAATGTCTGTGGGTTCAGTGTATTTTTTGTCATTTTGGACTAATTCTGAGCATATCTGGGAATTCCCACACAGGTTCCTAACATAACTAAAGAAAGCCGTGTGATTATCCTTAGTGTCCTGTGCAGTTCTTCTCTCGAAGCTGGCCTTAGACGAAGTTATGAGTTCCCGTAGTTTTTTGCTAATACTGATCAGAGATGCCTTCCCTTTTTGGGATTTTGCTCTATCATGTAGTAGCTTCTTCCTTCTATTGTATAGTTTGTTTATGGCTGGGGTCCACCAGGCAGGACGCCTGCCTTTGGACGATTGGGTCATGGTTTTATTTGGGATTGCATGATCCATGCATTCCTGAAGGTGTTCATAGAATGCGTTTATAAAGGATTATGCAGTCTGGGCCGTATTTTCCACAGGCCCGGGGGCTTTGAAGGATTCCACCTCGGTTTTGAGGAGTGTGAAATTTGCTTTAGAAAAGTTTTTCACTGTGGTTTTCTGGGCAGGGGGTGGGGTCTGGATGTGAATATCCAGTGAGATTAGTTTATGGTCTGATCTTACCAGTGAGGGATACACTTCTGTTCTGGAGCATAGAGCCCCCGTGTTGGTGATGATCAGGTCCAGTATGTTTTCCCCTCTTGTGGGAGTGGTAACAAGTTGTTCCATAGCATTTGAGTTTATAAATTCTAGGAACCTTTGGGCTAGGGTGTTGGAGCTAGAGTAATGCTCCCAGTCTATGTTTGGGTAGTTGAAGTCACCCAATATAATGGTGTTTGGAGAGACCTTCATATTTTCCAGAGTTCTCAGGAAGGCTGAGTGGGGTTCCTGGGTTTGGGAGTGTGGTCTGTAGCAGGCTATAAACTGGAAGGCAGTTTTACCCACTGTTAGTTGCACATGGATAGTCTGTGATGCTTCATGCTGTGCCACCAACCTGGAGGTGTGGGTATCTTTGACGAATATTGATACTCCCCCTCCTTTTGTGGTTCGGTCCAAGTTTTGGGGCCGAAAAGCATGGTATGAGGTATAACCTGGTAGTGCTGGGGTGCTCTCGGGAGCCTTGAACCAGGTTTCTGTTACTGCACAGATATCGATGTTCTCCATGCTAAGGAGAGTTTTGAGTGCGTGCATCTTGAGGTTTAGACTTCTGGCATTGAGTAGCATTACTCTTAGTTTCTTATCCCTTGTGATACCTATGGAGGTGGGTTTGTCTTTTGAGCCTTGCCTAAAAAAGGCACTATGGGGGTGGCAAGAGCCTTTGCCAATATCTGAAAGCCCAGGGGTGACAGGTGCAAGCCGTCCTTGGCGAAGCATCGTCACTCGTCGAGCATGTCATCCCAGGCTGACAGGCATTGGATCCCCTTTGAATGACACCAATACTTAAGCCAATTGTTGAAATTGATCATCTTGTCTTCATATTGTGGCATCATTCTTGGTGAGAGTAAAGTGCTACTCAAGGTCAGGGTCATACCGGCCTGGGCTACATGCTCAGAGAGCTCCTCTATGTCTCTTTTCATGTAGTCCAGGGAGTTACGTCTCAGGTCATCCACACCAGCAAGGACAGTGACAGAGTCAAATTTGTACTTGCCTTGGAGTGACCTGAGTGCTTGTGTTATGTGGCGGATCCTAGCGTCCGACAGGCAGCTCACCATGACCTTCTCCTTGTTCAGCCTGGTGAGCGGGATGTCAGTGTGCCTGACAATAGAGTCACCTATTACAAGTGTATCAGGTGTGTTGTTTAGCCTTAAGGGCTGTGACTGTTCGGCACACTGGCTTTGTGAGCTATGTGTTGCACGTGTTTTGTTTTGGGGTAGCGGTTGCTTGGGTGTCTGCTTTGGAGGTCTCTGCTGCTTAAGCAGATTTTTATTTAGAGCCTCCGGGTATGTTTTTGTGTGTTTATGTGTTTGGTTTGCTGTCGTGGTAGGTCTTTGTGAGACTGGAATTGTAGTGAGTGTGGTTTCCTTCTCCTCCTGACTGGTTACGCCAGTACTGAGTTGAGAGAGCTTAGCGTCCAGTTTGGCTATATGGTTGCATCTCTCACATGTGTTGGAATTTGTTGGGAGGAGGAGAGGGTTGTCTGTGTACATGAGGCAGTTGTAACATTGCCTCAAGATTCCCAGATTCACCAGCTGGACCGGAGAGGAGATTGACAACTGACCTTTGGACATGCTAGAATAGTATTGAGAATTCCTTTATAATTGAAAAAAAGGGCTAATGGGGAACAAGGTACTCAAGGGGAGTTTGTGAGGGTGTAGTGCTTTTAATTTTTTAGTGCTGACGTATATAATTGCTTTAGTGAGCAAGTGCCAGGCTTTAGAGTAGGAATATGGTGTTTATTATAAGAACTAGATCAGTTCTAAGGGAAAAAGTGAAGAGCAGACTTTGTGGAGCCGAGAATGGTTTAAACCCAATTAAGCGGAGCTGCCCGATTGCTCAAAGCAGCGCCAAAGCGGGTTTTATACACAGGGACTTGAAAGAGCTAGAAATTGGCCCAAAAACGGACAATAGACTACCAGATTCTTGTGCTGGGAACACTCCTCCAGGGATAGATAGGTTGCTCTAAGCTACCCACTGCCACTGGTGAACAAAGAAGCCTCCCTTTATCCAAGAAAGGAAATGGGCAACACAAGAACTTTCCAAAAGTCCAGAATACAGCAAAGCCTGTATTTGGACTACTCTAGGTCAGGAAAGACTGGAAGCAAGGATCATTTTTTTTTTTTTTTCTTTTTGCAACAAACAGCAGGAAAATGCACTCCTCCCAGTCCCATCAGCTTATTCTACTGAGTACGGAGAGATCACTTGGTAAGGCCCCCCACCCCCTTATTAAACTTGAATTATTTTCTGTTTCCTCCCTTCCCACTTACTTACAGTAAAAGCAGCTGAGTAAAGTGCATTTGTTTATCTGTACGTCGTCCTTCTTCATTTTGCTTTCTGCTGCTTGTTCCTAAAAGTGTTCAGTTGCATTTATTCTGCTGCATTTTTTACTTCCTGTTAGTAGTTTGATTAAATTGTAACTGATTTGATATAAGCATGTGGGCTTGAAACTAGTTATCCAGCATAAGAAAGGTTTGTGGTCTATTCTCTTGTGGCAGGAGATGTAGCTTACATCCTTCTAAGTTGGGAATTGCTGGTTGAAGGCTTATTGTGTCTGTTATTTTAAAAGCGTCTTAGTTCTATATTAAGTGCTTGGGCTTCAGGACAGTTATTTTACATAAAGAAGGTTTGTGGTCTACACTCCTATGAGAGGAGAGGGTAGCCTACCCATTCTGATCTAAGAACTGCTTGTTGAAGTGTTATTGTGCCAGTTATTATACTTTTCTTTGTTCTGGTCTAAGCTCAATTAACTGGAGCTGCTCTGAGTTTGGCTTCCTTTGCCAGAGGCCCATTGTGTTTCTGCTTGAATCCAGGCCATCCAAAGCTCATCATCATCATCTTCTTTCGGCTGTTCCCATTAGGGGTCGCCACAGTGGATCTTCTGTTTCCAATTCTTCCTGTCCTCTGCATCATGCTCTTTCACACCAACCACCTGCATGTCCTCTCTCACCATATCCATAAACCTTATCTTAGGCCTTCCTCTTTTCCTCTTACCGGCAGCTCCATCTTTAGCATCCTTTTCCCAATATACCCAGCATCCCTCCTCAGCACATGTCCAAACTAACACAATCTCGCCTCTCTTGCTTTGTCTCCAAACTGTCCAACCTGAGCTGACCCTCTAATATACTGATTCCTAATCATGTCCATCCTAGTCACACCCAGTGCAAATCTTAACATCTTTAACTCTGCCACATCCGGCTCTGACTCCTGCCTTTTCGTCAATGCCACCGTCTCCAACCCATATAACATAACTGGTCTCACTACCCTCTTGTAGACCTTTCCTTTCACTCTTACTGGTACCCATCTGTCACAAATCACTCCTGGCACTCTTCTCCACCCATTCCAACCTGCCTGTACTCTCTTCTTCACCTCTCTTCCACACTCACCATTACTCTGAACTGTTGATCCCAAGTACTTAAACTCATCCACCTTTACCAATTCTACTCCCTGCATCCTCATCATTCCTCTACCCTCCCTCACATTTACACACATATATTCTGTTTTAGCCCTGCTGACCTTCATTCCTCTCCTCTCTAAAGCATGTCTCCACCTCTCCAGGGTCTCCTCAACTTGGTCCCTACTCTCACTACATATCACAATGTCATCTGCAAACATCATAGTCCACGGGGCCTCCTGTCTGATCTCATCTGTCAACCTGTCCATCACCACTGCAAATAAGAAAGGGCTCAGAGCTGATCCTTGATGTAATCCCATCTCCACCTTAAACGCATCTGTCACTCCCACCGCAGTCCTCACCAATGTCACACTACCCTCGTACATATCCTGTACCACTCTTACATACTTCTCTGCCACTCCCGACTTCCTCATACAATACCACAACTCCTCTCTAGGCACCCTGTCATATGCTTTCTCCAAGTCCACAAAGACACAATGCAACTCCTTCTGACCTTCTCTGTATTTCTCCAACAACACTCTCAGAGCAAATATTGCATCTGTCGTGCTCTTTCCTGGCATGAAACCATACTGCTGATCACTAATCATCACCTCCCTTCTTAACTTAGCTTCCACTACTCTTTCCCATAACTTCAAGCTGTGACTGATCAATTTTATCCCTCTGTAGTTACTGCAGCTCTGCACATCATCTTTATTCTTAAAGATAGGTGCCAAAACACTTTTTCTCCACTCCTCAGGCATCCTCTGACTTTCCAAAATTTCATTAAACAATCTGGTTAAAAATTCCACTGCCATTTCACCTAAGCACCTCCATGCTTCCACTGGTATGTCATCTGGGCCAACAGCCTTTCCATTCTTCATCCTCTTCATAGCTGTCCTTACTTCCTCCTTGCTAATCTGTTTCACTTCCTGATTCACTTTCCCCACTTCATCCAACCTTCTTTCTTTCTCATTCTCTTCAGGAAATTAAGCTTATTTTTGTAATGTTGCTTAGGTTATATGATATATAGCAATGTATGTAAAGTATAATGTTTGTAAACGTGAACTTGTTAATACAGTTTGATTACTTTTATATAAATGTAAAATTGCCTGTTTCACAAGTGGTAATTTAATGTTGTTATTTCTCTTTCGGCTTTTCCCTGTTAGGGGTCGCCACAGCAGAACTCTGGTCCGCTAATGATTGGCAGTAGATTTTCACGAACGCCGAGGTGCCAGCTCGACGTTCAACCTTCAACGAAGGCATGCCCTACGCATGTCTTTGGAACGCTCACCCAACCTTAGGGAGGACATGCAGACTCCACACAGAAGGCACTTCCCCGTACTCCAACCGAGAATCGAACGTGAGAATTCTTGAGGCAACAATGCGACCACTGCACCACCGCGGATGCTGGTGTTAAAAAAGAAATTAAGCTTATTTTGAGTTTGATCTGCATTTTTTCATCTGTATTTTGCTGTGTAACTGCATTAATTTGTGGCTGGTTATTACCTGCACGTGTTTAGAACTGAAATATTGCTTAATTACTGTAGACTAGATCCAGACTTGTTGAATCTAGTCTGTTTTTCATACACTTTGAACTCAAATCTAGCCATCTTAGATTAAGAACGGCTCCCCTGCACCCTTGTGGCAGAAGAGTGTGAATATACCGTTGTCTGAGCTGGGGGTTGCTGGATGAAGAATCATTGTGTGATTTCCCATTGGCAGACTAGTTTAAAATTGTTTAATTTCACCTGTATGTAAGTCTCGCTCATGCACGGTTTTTGAATCGGTTAACCAGAGCTGCTCTGCATTTGGCCTCCTTTGCCAGAGTGTTTCTGCTTGAATCCAAGCCATCCAAAGTTAAGAACAAGAAATTAAGCTTATTTTGAGTTTGAAATGCACTTTTTCATCTGTATTTTACTGCTTTACTGCATTAATTTGTGCCTTTCTGACTGTTTTTACTGTTTGCGCCTGCTTATTACTTGCACTTGTTTTGCAGTGAATTATTGCTTAGTTAGCAAAGGCTAGATCCAGACTTGCTGAATCTAGCCTGTTTTCCATACTCTTGAAGTCAAATCCAGCCTTCTTATATTAAGTAAAAGCTCCCCTGCACCCTTTTGGCAGAAAAGTGTTGGATGTAGCCTTGTCTGAGCTGGGAATTGCTGGAGGAAGGATCATTGTGTGATTTCCCATCGGCAGACTATTTTTAAATTGTTCAATTTCACCTGTATGTAAGTCTCATGTTTGCTTGTAGCTGTGCACCATGCAACTGGGGTTTTGCGGTGCCTTGTATAGACACAAACAGAAATATTTTTTTCCCAGGACACCAGTCAGTGAAACCCTCCCAGGTTCCCTGCTGCTGTGCGGGCAACACAGCTGCTCATGTCTGCACTGCAGACAACTCAGCTGAGTACTCAGCAGTGTTTACTCCACTTTTCATCTGTTGTTTTCTATAGAATAAGTCCCCTTGTTAATCCCAGAACAATAGCTGACCTAATTTGTCCTCTCACAAATTAGTGCTTAAGAATTCCTTGCTACTATGGACAGTCAGTTTTCTGACATTTCTCTGGCTAGCCTAAGTGACATGGGCATACTGAGGCAGTGTAGCAAATGTATCATGTGTACTGATAACCACTTACTCCTAAACCAAACACAGTATGTGAGAGATGTAACTATACCATGAAACTAGAATCAATCCTCTTATGTAGCAGTAAACAAGACCTCAAACAGTTTGTCAGCACACACACCTCTCCACTCACACAAGATAAGATCAAGACACACAAAACACATATGCGGAGTTAATTACTAAGAGTAAAAGACCAGAGACCTCCCTAGTGCAAACAACCTACACGTACTGGTACACAAACAGACTCCACCACTACACATAACAAACACATATCATTGTCTTAACAGTTAAGCTGCTAAAGCAAAACACTTCAAAACTTATGTCCTAGTCATAGGTGACTCAATAGTGAGAGACACAGATGTCCCCCTCACTAGGTTGGAAAAGGGCAGATGTCAGGATCTATCAGATCATGCACCCACTCAAGTCACTCAGCAGCAATTACTGTTACGACTCTGTCATAGTACTTGTTGGAGTGAATGACTTGAGACGTACCTTTCTGGACTGCATGAAGAGAGACATGACTGAACTTGTCAGATTGTGTCCCAGGCAGGTATGTCCCTAGCCGTAAACAGCATTCTACCCTCACCTAGGATGATGCCACAGTAGAGAGAAAAAAATGATTGATTTCAATAATTGGCTTAGCTTGTGGTATCACTCCAGGGGGATCCAGTATCTGACAGCTTGGGAAGATGTGGTCGACAGACCATGCTGCTTTGCCAGAGATGGCCTTCACCTGTCTCCTCAAGTCTTTCGGATACTGGCAAAGACACTGGACTCCCCTGTAGGGCCTTTTTAGGCAACGTTAAAACAACAAAACTTCGGATGTGAACAAATCCATTAGAGACAAACTCATGATCTTGCTGCTTAATGCTAAGAGCCTAAACAGTAAACTGCACTCCCTGGAAGAACTCCACACTCCTCACCTTTGAAGATGCTGCTGACATCTGTGCAGTCACTAATACTTGGTTCAAAGCCATGGGGAGCACCCTGGCTGTGCAAGGCTACAGTACCTTTCACACGTTCAGACTTGAAAACGAATGTGAAAGAACCAAAGGTGGACATGTATCCATCTTCATTAAATCCAAGTACACCTTGAGACTGGTAAAGCTGTATGACTCTCTTGAGCTACTCCAGGACCAAATACTATACGTAAACCTCTATTACTTACTTCACTAAAACCCCCAAAAGCATAACAACAAATTAACAACCCTCCATGATCACATATATAATAAAAAAACCTGACATCCTATCTTTTCAGAAACAAAAACCCAAACCCATATAAAAAAATAATCATAATCCTACCTAACTACTCTATCATTAGAAAAGACAGGTCCATAAAAAGCGGTGTAGCTCTTCTATTTTCTACTTCCTTGTCAATTACTCAATTCCTCCCTTCAATACTGACAATCAAACAACAACCTAATCACACTCTACTACAAGTCAACAAAGCATAAACATACATGTCTTGCTCTATATTCCCTCTATATTCAATATTCTACATTAGAAGACATTCTCTCCATTCTCTCCTGGCTCTCCAGTAACATTAGTAGTAAAACCATAATCCTAGGTGATGTAAATATATTAACTTAACCTCAATTCCATAACATCCCAACCCCCTATCAACCTATATAACAATAATCAAACAACTAACTTCAACAAAATCAACAATCCTTTCCTACTACCTGACTGGCACTATACTTATACTAGACTGGTCACACACTGTCTATTACTCCTCTTGTGATCTCAGTTCCCGATGCCCCTAATGCCTTAAGTGATCATATGCCCATCTCCCTTGTCCCTCTCTCTCCACCCCCTCCAACCATTAAATTACCACAACCAACACACCAAACAACAAATTTCCAACAACCAGCTCAAAGCAATCAACTGGAACTCAACTGGAACACAACCTACTGTTTCTCCTTTAACTCTACATTCTTAAGAATCATAGACTCCCAAGCCCCCAAAGGACAAAACCCCAAAAAAAAAAAGGAAAGCCATGGCTTAACCAGATACATTAGCATTACCAGGTATAGATTTAGAGCAATGCACCTTATCAAGAAAGAAAAAATTAGTCCCCCTCAAGAAAAAGTGAACCCCCATTATCTCTGACAGACAAATTAAGCTTATTATCTCTCTTAAGACAAATGACAAACAAAATTAATATTTTAAAAATCCCAATAAAACAAATCCACAGAACCACTGGAAACCCCCTCCAAAATCCCCCCCCCCTTAACCCCCCCACAACCCCCCTTCCCCGACCCCGACCCCGATACCCCTATCTTCCTCTTTGACTCTGTTAGCAAACTAACTTCCTCTCCATACTACTTAACCCTCTTTCCCTACTTCACAATACCCCTCAGCCCCTTCTTTCATCTCCCACCCTGCCCCACTTCTCTTTCTTCTTCTCCAACTCTTCCCCATCTTCTCATTCCTCTCCTCCCAACTCTATCATCTCCTCATCATTCTCACCCACATCATCTTCACCCAATTCATTTCATAATTTCTTCTTCACTTGCCTCCATTCAAATTCGGCCCATAAAACCTACTACCAACACCAACATAAACCTACAGCGTTGCCTGATGAGTGCTTATCCCATTGCCTAAGCATCCCTGCTGCTGAATTGCAAGCATCCTCATCAACAATCCTCCTCAACGCTCAGTTATCCCCTTCAGCCTAACAACCACCCCTGCAAGCCTAAACAAGCAACTTCATTCCCTCGGTGTACCCACTCCCTGGTGCTAACTTTCTAGCCCCATTGCTATCTTGTTCTACATCCTCCACCTACTGAAAATGTGTTTGACTTCACACCTTCTCACACCTACAACAAACAACCTTTAGGCCAAATCCTTTGGCTTTTAGCCCACTCTATCCTCAAACTGTAAATAAGCTCGTCTCCTAAATACTAACTCCTAATATCCGGCTTTTGTATGCCTCTAAGTCTCTACCTGCTTATACGCTTTTTACTACCACTTTTCTTTTAAAACACAACTAAACTTTTCCTCTTTTCTTAACCTCTGCAGCTTGGTATCTCCTCCACTGATCCTCTTTCCTTCTACTCACCTAACTGGAAACACCTTAAATTCCAAAAGTCGGCTTCTTCCCCTTTCTCTAGTTTGGTTTTCAACTTTCCCTGCTTCCATTTCATCTCCTTCTCTTTTTTCATCTTTATTTTTTGATTTTCATTTATCCATGCTTTCCTCTCTCTATAATTCTCTGCCTTGCTCGATCTTCTCCCTAAATGCTCTCACTCATCAACATTCTCAATAACTGACCATTGGCTGGAAATAAACCAAAGCACTCTGCTCAAATAAAAACTAAAAACATGGTTGCTCTCTCCCCTAAAAAACACTGCTTTCTCACAAACACAAACCACTAAACTCACTCCTGTTATAACCAACACAAACTAGAAAGACTACAACAAACAAACCAAACTTTCATGCGTCAATTTCTAAAAAACAACTTACATTCAATTAGCTGAAACCAACAATTTAATTTCAAATATTAAACAACATTAAAAAACCAAACAAATATCTCACCTTGCCTCAAAATCACCCTTCTCAATGGTTCACTTATTCCTCCCTTCTCTATGGTTCTCTTTCTAACTAATATTCAGACTATCTTTAAAAAAAACTTCTCCCTCCTACAACAAAAGGTGGTTTCCTCATGCTACATCAAACATTAGAAAATACTGTCAAGAACCTCTCCACCCACCCACATCCTCTTTCTCACGGCTCAATAGCTCAATTAGATTCAGCTTCAGCTCAATTACATTCAGCTTACCTTTACCCCTAACTCATTCTCCTGTCCTCTCTTTGTACCTCAACAACTTTTTTCTCCTACACTCAAACTTTCCTGACCCCTTCTTTTGTCAAACAAAATCTTCCTAATAGGAAATTAAACTTCCTACTCCCACCATAAACCAAAAACACTTCTAACCTCTATTTAATACAAAAATCTAAGCTCATCTCATCTTCAAAATCTCTTCATACTCATCTTACGTCCCACATCTCAAAAAATCTCTTTCTTCCATCTCTTCATCTCCCAAACTTTCTCATTCATCCATCTCTCATTCCAATCCTACTCCTCTTCAATCCTAACCACTCCATCAATCTCTTCCACAATCATTTTTCCCTGTATCCTTATTACTTACCTACCTCTCTTTCAATATTATAACAATTTTCCTCATATTTTCCATACCAAAAACATTCATTTTTACTTTTTACATCAAATAAGTTTTATTTCTTGTTCTACATTAAATGTCAGTTTATTTGCACTTTCTTTTTGTTTGTCATATAGTTTTTTAACATTGTTGTTTTAGTCTTGTCTGTTAGTTGCTCTATTTGTCTGACCAATGGACTATCCTGGTAAACCAACTGCAAATAAATAAATAAATAAATAAAAAATAACTATAGACAAAATACCCTACCACATCGCTAGCTACAGATCCTCCACTATGAACCAGGAGAAGCACACTCCCTACCTGGGCTTGCTCAAATTGCTCAGTATACATCCAAACAACTTGGTCATGGAAGATTTCAGCTATCTTTCCATCGATCGGGTATCTTACATGAGCACAGACACGATTGCTGTGAGATTCCTGGATTTTGTTAATTCAAATGCTCTGGAACAGTTGGTCATTACCCCCACAAGGGGCTCAAATGTCCTAGACCTAGTTTTCCCCAACCTGGGGGGGATCACTGCATTACTCCTTGTGTGTTGCTGTCCCTGTTAAGGCCAGACCTTGATCAGACATGACACCCCCACATGAGCAAAAAACTGAAAAATTTCTCCAGACCAAACTATAGCCTACTAAGAGATGGTATAAAGAGTTACAAAACCCCTGCTAACAGAGCCAACAATGACTCCTATGCAGAAGAGTGCACAAATGTCCTATATAGCCACTTAAATAAGTGTATTGACTCAGCTGTACCTAACAGGACTAAAACCAGGTCCTTCTGAAAAAACAAGCCATGCTGGTGGACTGTAAGTATAAATACGTTATATAACAAAAGAAAGAAACTGATATCTAACAACAAGAGGGAACTTAGTCAAGAGAGGAAGCATACACTACACAGCTTGAACAAGCAAACCAGATGTCTTCTAAAGTCCTCTTAGGCTGGTTATGAGACTAAATAAACATCTCTAGCTAAAGACAACCATAAGACATTCTTTAGCAGTGTCTGAAACCTAAAAGGGAATGCCCAGATGTGTGCTGAAGTTATAGTGGATGGTACCACTGACTCTAAACCTGAGGAAATTGCCAAACTGCTAGCTGACAAATTTGGCAATAGCTTCAACTTCCCCATCCCCACCAGCCATACCCCAAGGCATTCCTGACGCCAGTCCTCTACTGATTATCTCTAAAGAGCAGGTCTGACAAGTGCTGTCCAAGGCCAAAAGCACAGCCTCTGTGGGACCAGATAATATCCTAGGTTGCTTACTAAGCAGTCTAAAACAAGACCTAGTGGAACCACTTGGCAGTCTGTTTGACCATAGATAGCCTCAGCACTGGCTTTGTTCCATCAGAGTAGAGAACAGCAACAGTAATCCCCTTGCTCAAAAGGGGTCCATCAGCTGACCCAGGAAACTATCGACCCATAAGACTAACCAGACTTATCTGCAAGGCCATGGAAAGAGTCATCATGGACCTTATCAACAAGGACACAGGCAACCGTCAAAGTCTTGACCCGACCCGGTTTGGTTTCATCAAGGCTAGATATTGCTTATTAAACCTTGTAGACTCATATGAGAATGTCATCAAAACCCTGGATGAGGACAAATCAGTACATACCACCTCTCTGGATTTAGCCAATGTTTTTGACACAATCCCCAACTCAGGGATCATTGAGTAACTCTCCCAGCTGGGGTTTAACCTGTACATCACTAGATGGGTAGCCAGCTGGCTCACGGACAGATCGCACACTGTCAAAGTTGGCGAGTCCACCTCCACCAGTAGACCAGTTATCAGTGGGGTACCACAAAAATGTGTGCTGGGCCCTCTACTATTGGAGTCTATTTCTCTGAGGTCCAGGCAAGAATAGATGGCTTATGGCTTACCATGTTTGCAGATGACTGCAAACTGGGTGCAATCACCGAGTCCTCCAACAGTGTAAACATATTACAGCAGGGACTGATACAGACAAATGATTGGTGCCAAGGTCATGGATTAAGACTAAAAAAAATGCTTCATTATTCCCTTTGGCAAAATATGCCCTACTAATTATGATATAGATAACACCCATTTAAGTTCAAATGCAGTGGTGTGAGACTTTGGAACACAGGTTGATAGCAGTCTAAACTTTGATCACCATGTGTCCACAGTGATAAGGAAAGCCTTTCACATTGCACTTCTCATAAATAATGACATTGCTTCAAAACTAAGTAACTCCAATGTACTCTACCCTTATCAGGCCACTGACTGACTTCACTGTTTCACTGTTGCAGTCATCACATTTGGGTTATCCCTGCCCAGGGCCCAGACGGCCCGAATACCAGAGACTTAGTATTTCTGCGTCAGTTGCTGTCTCTTGAGAACTGATGTCAGGTCATCAGTGGTATAAAGTAAGGCAGCCGACGCTATTACATCAGTCTTTCTTGCTGCAGAACCCAAAGCAGAAGCAGTTTGCATGAGTGCCGGTCGGCCGCTACCTGAGTTTTCATTTCCGAATTGAAGTTGAAGTCTTCTAAAGCTAAGTACCCCATTGGGAATCCTTTTTTCTTGCACTAACCAATGTCATAAAAAGTTAATACCTATGAACCTACGAACCTATGAAGATGACTGCAAACTGGGCGCCATAGTCGAAAACACATCTGACACAGATATCATCCTCCAGGGGCCTCACAAGGATAACTGGTGCCAGAGCCAGAGCCATGGAAGTTAGTTAAAAAAAAAATGCATAGTCATACCTGGGGGAAAAAAAAGGTTACCCTAGCTACCACCATATAGTGACAACTCCACTGAGAGAAGAAAGTCATCCAGGGATCCCAGGGTTGACAGTAGTCTTAAGTCGCTGACACTCATGTTGCTAAAGTAGTTAGGAAAACCTTCTATCCCCCACCTGATCATGAAGGATCATGAAGTTCATCAAGGGAGGTCACTCCGTCCCCTGTACTCATGCTCATTAGACCCTTAGACCTATGATTGGGCCCAATGCCCGTTATAATGTGTTACACCACCAACTGATTGAGCAAGGCCAGAAAGTTCCTCACTTACACAAAGGATAAATAAAGGGTAATAAAAGTTATGCCCATGCCCTGAAAGAAAGAACTCCAGCTTTATTCTCTACATTGCTCAGAGACTCCCTGTGCTGTGCCCTGACATACATGTCAGGCCATGTCAGACCCAGATTTGATGAATATTCACCTCAAAAAATCTAGATCCTCTACAGAACCACAAGGGATAAACCTTGACTGACACGGTTATAAATAGAACGCGGAGGAGGGAGTTGGACACCATCAGAAGAGACTCCCTGTGGAACAAAACAAAATCCCGTATGGAGTGAGGCAGAGCACCTCGCTGGCCTTGTTCAAGAGGAATCTTGGCCAATGGATGGGAGATGCCTATAGTTGGCCTTAGTGTCACTGCGACAGAGGCACAGAAAAATGATGAAATGATAGGCATACCAAACTTTTAAAGCTTCAAACATAAAGCCAAGCTAGGCTTATAAAATGAATTGGGCAAATAGCCTAATATGAAGATAACCTACCTATAATTGTCTCGCCTGTGGAAAGCAAATACAACACCAAGACTTCCACTCTTACTGCGTCACTTGTCTAGGCCCAGACCACAAAGCCCCCTGTTGTCACTTCTGTGCTTTAACGTCAGAACTATCCATCGTCGGGCCCTTATTGTAGCCAGATATTTTCGTTTACAGTCCTCATCTTCCGATATGGCTTCGGTAAGCCATCTGACAGCAGATCTTCCGAAAAAATGTAAAGATAAAGACAGAGACAGACCGCACAGGTCCAAACCTGCTGATGACGCTTCCGTTAAGCTAGTCGTCAGTCCTCCGGTACTCAGTGAGGAGCTTTCGCAGCCCCTCATGCCCACTTCAGGTGATTCACAGGCCGCTACCGAGACCCTTTCAGAGTCCGGTATGCCGCAAAACTCTTCTTCATTTAAGGATCATGTGGTCGTCTCTACCTTGGATGGGTCCGGAGCCGCTGAGCAGGTCCAGGCTTCAGAGGAAGTCCTTCGCACCACTGAATCTCGACACAAAGTGACGTCTTTTTTCGCGATTACCGTTCGTTTAAAATCATCTGAGTTCCTTAGGCCCAGGGTTCAAACCACACCCAAGAAACCGACTACCCACTCTCAGGCGCCTGCTACCTTGCCTCAGTCTTAAATGCTTAAAATGGCGGAAGACCTTATCATGCTGTTCAGGGGAAGCCAAGCTACTCCCTCAAAAAGGAAGAGAGAGTTGTCCCCAGTAATTTTGTCTGAACAAGAGTCAGGTGAATCTGATGCATTTGACTATGAAGACATGCAACCCCTCTCCACTTATGAGGATTATGATGCAGAGGAATCCATTCCTTCAGCCTCTCCCCCAGAGGATTTTTCCTTTGGGGAAACCCTGCATACTTTAAGGGAGCATCTCCAATGGGAGAGTCAAGACTACCCTCAGTCTAAAAAGCGACTCAGGGAATTCCTAGATTTTCCGCAACACAGACTCTTGGCCATCCCCCCAGTCCTGGATGTGGTGAATGATGTTTTCCTTGAATCCAGCTTGACTCCTGATGCCCTTCCTCCTGCTCCCAGAATCCCGACAGGTACTACAGAGTCCCTGACTCTCACAAAAATCTTTTTAAAAATCAAACAGCTGACCCTGAGGTAATTTCTCAAGGGCCAAAAGGGATTAAAGCAAGCTCTGCTAAGAATCCCACCCCTTCAGACAGGGATTCCCAAGCATTGGACAGATGGGATAAAAAAGTATACACCTCAGCTACTCTTGCTATCAGGGCACTACATTGTCAGTTCCATATGCTTAAATATCAGCAACTTACCTTGGAACTCCTTAAACAAAAAATGTCTTCCTTTCCTGCTTGGGCAGAATCTAAAGATTTATAAGACTGCCAAGTCAAGTAACTAAACACACCTTGCACTGTGGTTTTGACGCCCTAGAAGCTTCTTGCAGGGCAGCAGTCACTGGATCTGTTATAAGAAGACATGCATAGCTTAAAGAACAACCCTGCCTGACCATGTCAGATCTAAATTGTTGGATGCCCCCTTGCACAAAGATAACTTATTTGGCACTAAGGCAGAAGAGGTCTTAAAAAAGATGGAAGAAAAAGCAAAATCTATGCAAACAGTTAAAGATTTCTTACAGGTTCAGCCCCTAGGTTCAGCAGGTATTTTCCCTCCAAACACTGGTCCTTTTCTGCTCCAAGTAAACAGGCCCAGCCTAGGCCCCGTGGAAACAGCCCCCCCCCAAGACAACAGCCCCAGGGAATGCAGAAATCTAAGCAGTGGACTACCTCCACTTCAAAATCTGGGAGATGTTCTTCATGTTTCACTGTTGCAGTCATCACATTTGGGTTATCTGCCTGCAGGTAGCCCTCAGTCGGCCTGAATACCAAAGTCTTGGGATTTCTTCGTCGGATGCTGTCGCTTCTTCCATGACGTCAGGTCGTCAGGGGTCTAAAACATGCAGCCGGCGCCCTTACATCAGTCTTTCTTGCCATGCGGTAGCAGAAGCAGTTCGCAGGTGCTGGTCAGCCGCCTCCTGAAATTTTCATTTTTCGAGTTTCAGACCTGAAGTCTTCTAAAAGATAAGTACCCTGTTGGGGATCCTTTTTTCTTGCTCCAACCGATGTCAGAAAAAATGAATAATTGTCTTGCTTTTGGAAAGCAAATACCTCTCAGAGATTTTCATTCTTACTGCGTCAACTGTTTAGGCCCAGACCACGACGTCCCTCGCTGTCAGTTTTGTGCCTTGTTCAATGCCCAAACTATTCACCGTCAGGCAATATTTGTAGCTAAATTCTTTAGCTCTCGATCTGTGTACTCCGAAATGGCTTTGGTAAGCCATCCGACTACCACCCCCTTATGGTAAGAACTCACAATGACTCCCCTCTGCCCAACTTCACTTACCCCTAGGAGGAATACACTCCTTTCACTCAAGCATCTTGGCCACCATTACCTAGGACCAATGGGTTCTGAACATTGTGTCTCAGGGATACAAATTCTCCTTCCACACCCTTACAACCCCAAAATGGTTCCCAGATCTACCACCAAATCAGTGGGCAGAGGCTCAAAAGCAAATCCATTTCCTGCTCTCTTTGAGGGCAGTAGAGCACATTCCTGCAGAACAGATAGGCCAAGGTTTCTACTCCATACTTTTCCTGGTGCCTAGAAAAGAGGGCACCTGGCACCCCATCCTCATTCTATCCATTCTGAACGTCTTTCTGGTGATCACAAAATTCAAAATGCTCACCCTTCAGCAGCTGCTACCCATACTCTCCTAGGACGCTTGCTAGCCACTCTGGATCTAAAAGAGGCCTACCTCCACATTCCTATTAGGGAATCATGCAGAAAATATCTCCGCTTCAGGGCAGGATCTCAACACTTTCAGTTCTCTGTGCTTCCCTTTGGCTTATCTACTGCTCCCAGAGTTTTCACAAAATGCCTGACTCTGGCCATTGCCTTTTGCAGACAAAGAAATATTCAAATTTACCCCTACTTAGATGACGGCCTTATTCATGCAGACAGCTGGGAAAAGCTGCTCAAGCACCTGGCCTTTGTAAAGAGCCTACTAACCTCTCTAGGGTACACTTTCAGTGAAAAGAAATCAAAGCAGGTGCCCACCCAAAGGATAATCTTCCTGGGAGCAAATCTGGACACAGCATTCCCAGATGGTATACCTTACACCAGAGAAACAAATTTTCCTGTCAGCCTACTTCTCTCAACTGGCCACCAGGTCCCAGCTTTCTGCAAGGAAAATCCTGCAAGCTCTGTGGTTCATGGCACCTTGAATACTATTCATTCCGTATGCCAGACTGCATATGAGGAAACTTCAGTGTTACCTAGAGCCTTTGGCGTCAATACTCTCAAGACCTGGAAACTCTTCTACATATAATTCCTTGCCTCAGAAGGGAATTTCTTTGGTGGGCAACAGCATGCTCCCACAACAAGGGACTGCCCTTCTCCCCACACCCCGCCGCCCAGACCCTCACCACAGATGCATCAGACTATGCTTGGGGTGCACACCTGGACAGCAGTTGCGTACAGGGCCAATGGAGCCCACGGCAAATACCCCTGCACATCAGTCAAAAAGATGATGGCTGTGCAGCACGCCTTGGTAACTTTCAAACCCCTTCTCTCTCTCCAGGGGTTCTCCTGATCAAAACAGACAACAACACTGTGATGTGGTACATCAACAAGCAGGGAGGAACTCACTCCTACTCTCTATGCAGGCTGGCCATGACCCTTTGCCTCACAGCCTCTTCCATGCAACTACTACGCCTACCAGACTCTCTCAACTCCCTGGCAGACCAATTAAGCATAAACCTGCTAGACCCACATGAGTGACAGCTCAAAAGGACTACCTTCACCCTAATAACTCAGAAATGGAGAACCCCGAAGGTCGACCTCTTTGCCTCCCACAACAACCATCAGCTCAGCAATTCTGCACCAGGGAGCATCACTGCATGGCTTGGAAAGTGGTTGCCCTGTCCTTCACCTGGATCAACCTATCCGTCTATGCCTTTCCTTCCCTACTTCTCATCCCCAGGGTACTGCTCAAAATAAGGGAGGACCATCCTTATAGCTCCAGACTGGTCCCGACAGCACTGGTACCCCTTGCTGCGAAGCCTGTCCCCGCTGCCTCCATGGCATCTTCCTCAGATTCCAAACCTCCTAACCCAAAGAGAAGGGGAATTCATGCATCCCCAATTGCAGACACGCAATTTGGCAGCTTGGTTTATTCCCTAACCCTGAACCATTCTGCCATCCTCCGTAAACAGGTTCTGGGTGTTATCCGTGAGGCCAGACGCCATAGCACCAGAAAGTCTTAATAGATTCATAGGTTCATAGATTAGTACTAGGCTGACTGCTCTTGCGAGCCATTTTAAGCCTAGCCAATTATCCCTTGTGAGACTCAAACCCTGCAGCTCATGTTTGTATGGCAAACACCTTAACCATTAGGCCACCCCTCCCGGGCATACAAAAGAGTGAAGAATCCTTTCCCCCTTGTTCTGGGGGTTAGCAAAGAAGGTAAGCAAATGAATGGATTGGTTGAAAGCCCCACTGGACACCACCTTGGGCATGAAGGATGGGTTAGTTCTGAGGGATACCCGGTCTGCATGGCAGATTATGCAGGTAAATGGAAAAGGTTCTGCAGCAGAATCCAGGCTAAGGGGGCCAGTACGGCACAGCCCTCCATCCTTCTCATCCTGGATTACTTACCTGACCCTACTACACAGTGGTCTCTCTTTCTCCTCTATAAAAATTCATGCCTCTGCTATTTCTGCTCATTTTCCCACTGAGCAGCCCTTTTTCTCACATCTTTTGATCAAACAGTTCCTCAGAGGGGCTAGCAACTTGAGGCCCCCCAGAAGGGCAGCAACACCAGCTTGGGACCTTAACTTTGTCTTGGAAAAGCTCACCCTGCTACCCTTTGAACCAGCTTCTTCTGCAGAGCTAAAGTTTCTTTCCTGGAAGATGACAACCTTCCTCCTGGCCATCACTTCAGCCAGAAGAGTCTCTGAGCTGCAAGCACTCATGGCTGTGGAACCCTTCATCATCTTCCATGCAGACCGGGTATCCCTCAGAACTAACCCATCCTTCATGCCCAAGGTGGTGTCCAGTGTGGCTCTCAACCAATCCATTCATTTGCCCACCTTCTTTGCTAACCTCCAGAACAAGGGGGAAAGGATTCTTCACTCTCTAGATGTGCACAGACAGCTCAGATACTATCTGGACAGGACTAGATCCTAAAGAAAGTCTGATCAATTGTTGGTTAGCTTTGCTACAGGGACAGAAGGCAAAGCCATCTCCAAGCAAGCCATGTCCAAATGGATAGCACACTGCAGCCATTTCTGCTACAAACAGCATGGTAAGCCTCCCCCCAAGGGGGTCAGGACACATTCCACCAGAGCAGCCTACACCTCTGCAGCTTTCCTCAGAGGAGTCCCCACCAGGGTCATCCTGGAGGCTGCCACCTGAACATCTCTTCACACTTTTACCAATCATTACCACCTTCTCCAAATCCAGGGCAGGGTTTGCCTCTGCAGTCTTGCAGGCATCCTGGTCAGCCCCTGGCTTCCTTGACTGCCTCCACCCATTTCCTCAGCTTTGGGAATCTACCCAAATGTGATGACTGCAACAATGAAACATGAAGAACATAGTACAGTTGTGTACACGTACCATAAATGTAGATGTTCAAGTGTATTCACTGTTGCAGTCCTGATTTCTCTCCCTCCATCCCCCTTTTTTTCTCTTTCTCCTTTTGTTACCATTCTTCCTTGTTGTTCTCCTTTTCTTACAAGGGACATGTTGGTATTTATTTTCCACTGGTGGAGTTCTTCCACCAGAACCTGGCCTCCTCCTTTGGGGGGTTCCTGACAGGTTATGGCAAGAAAAACTGATGTAATGGCGTCAGCTGCCTTACTTTATGCCATTGATGACCTGATGTCAGTCCTCAAGTGACAGCAACCAATGCAGAAATGCTAAGTCTCTGGTATTCAGTCTGGCCGAGAGCTACCCTGGCAAGGATAACCCAAATGTGATGACTGCAACAATGAATACATTCTAACATCTACATTCATGGTAAGTGTACACAACTGTACTTTCTGTATGTATCTCACCAGACACCTGCAGCAACTGGAGAGACCACAGAGGTTTCTAACCAAGAGAATCCAGGGCCTCCAAAATGTGACTTGCATGAAAAGACTAAAAGCCCTGTCACTGTACTCTGTATCGTACAGGCTGCTGAGAAGCGACCTTTGTCTGACCTACAGAGCAGTCTGTGACTCTGCCCTAATGGAAATGCTGCATATTCGCAAATCAAATGCGACAAGAGTTGTTTGTTCCAGAGATATCAACCTAGCCTATGACATTAACAAAACATGTTGGAGAGAGAGGTACATCTCCCAGAGATTGCCACTGCTCTGGAGTAAGCTTCCACTTCACTTGAAGCAGAGCTTCTCAATGATCCTGTTTAAGCAAATCCTTGACAATTGGATGGGTGACCATAAAATCACCCCAGGGGTGGCACCTATGTCCCCCATGGACAGTGGTAGTTGTTGCGGATCATAGAATTGCTCTGCTAACAGTGACCATCTAACTGTGGTCAATTAGGGTACATGAGTTTTCTACACTTCTAGGCTTGTAAAGACCCTAGAGCCATCAGCCTAGTAACCTCCTATGAATCTATGAATGAGATGATGGTATTTTTGAGAACTAAAAATATTCTCACGTTACCAAAGGGCCCGAAGGCATGATAAGTGCTGATCCTTGATGTAGAGGAAGCTGTCATTGCATTGAAACCATGTCTGAGTTACTGCACAAATATGTGTTCAAGTTGCAGGAGGGCCCCAAACTGTCTCTTTAGATTCTTAGTACTGAGAAGTGGCACCTTGAAACTGTTTGAATCAGAGACTGAGTTTGCTGTTTTTTTTAATGTGCATTGGGGGATTCTGCATTATGGGGTAGCAAATGCTTTCACATTAGTATGTGGAATCCATGGTGTGAGTTGTACAAGCTGTCCATGGCAAAATCAGATGCCTTATCTTGTCATCTCTTCCCTAGCCAACAAATACTGGATCCCCTTAGAATGATGCCAACTACTTAGCCATTTGTTATCATAAATTATTTTAACTTGGTATTTAGGTATGTCCTCCTATTCCTATGTTGCAGTATTCATAACCTGAGGGATTCCTCGCCTAGATGACCCAAATGTCAGGCCAGTATACAAAAGACTTTTGTTACTGCATGTTATGTGTGATGTTACACATAGCATAGCAGCCAGCGTAGGCCATAAAGGTTATGTTGGCATGTACGATTCCTCAGAACTTCTCTGCCACTAGTCTGAACTCCAGGTTTTACCATTTGTTTGAGTGTTTGCTGTTTTCAGACAAGTGCTCCATTGGGGAAAATCTTTATTTTTTTGCTGCTGCACGTTTTTGAGGTTAATGTCATCTAGGAAAGGCAAGTGCCTTTGGGAATGTCAGATACCACACAAAGATAGCCACGATTAGTGTTTGTTTTGCCTAGGGTCTGAGCATGATTGCAAGTCTTGCGCAGTTTGCCAGATGTTTGTCCTCAGAATGCTTCATAGTTGTTTGTCGGCTTTTAATATGTACCTCATGATTCAGTGGCTTAAAAGGCTATCTTTTGGTATGCTGGGCACTGCAGGTCCATCTGGTGAGCCACCAGAGAAGGCCAAAAAGATCAGGCCCGAATCTACAACTGCACCTCTGGATGCAGACATTCCTCTCAAGGCCACTGAAGGCCCAGAGGTCTGTTCAATTTCTGGTTCTCAACCTGCAGTGGATACCATTTCTGAAGCTGCTAGGGAAGGTGCCACTAGTACGTCCGTAGAGGCATCACAGATGTCCATTCAGGACGATAAGGGGGAACCGTGGCCCACTACTTTGGATGTCCCTTGCAGTGCCCCTCCAGCTCCTCTGTCTCAGGTTATTCCAATGCCTGCCCAAGAATTTAGGCATATGTCGGCTATTTCCTTACAACCTCTGGGGGTTCTTCCTTATAAGAAGAAATCAAAACAAAAGCATGTTTCCTCTTCCCAGGATTTTTCCCCAGGATGGCAGGCCTCCTCACAGGGACTACTTTATGTCTTCTTGCTTTAAATCCATCCACTGTTCATCCTTCCATTACCGTTCCTTCCACCAGTCCTAGGAGATCAGTAGAGGAACAGGAGGCTCCTGGTGAAAAAGAAACTTTTTCATCAGATGACTCATTCATTTACACATGTCAAATAGAGTCATCTCTAGACTGTGCTTCCCCTGAGTTAGAGTCTAGCAGTGGGGGGTCTCCAGAGGAAGATTTGTCCTTTGGAGAAAGTATTTCTAGAATGAGAGATTTCTTCGAATGGGAAAGTAGTCAAGTATCAGAAGTTAAAAAGAGATATGTTTTGCTGTAGGTGGACTCTCCATCTCCCTCAGCCATCCCTCTTGTTCTCCCTGCTTTTCTGGATGCCTTTCTCTGTGTCAAAGAATCCAGATTCTCAACCTCCAGCCCCTAAAAGGCCTGACAGATTCTTTAAAGTCCCCGAGGACAGCAAGTTGTTATTTAAATGTCCTCCAGCAGATCCTGCGGTTATTTCCATTTCTGCAGGCAAACCTTCTAGACGTCTTTCCGCTACTAATCTTCTCCCTTGGGACAAGGATAGCAAAATGATGGAGAAGGGTAGGTAAAAAACATGTCTACATCCTGTACCCTGTCTTTCAGAGCCATCAACTACCAGACCAACATGTTAAAATGTGTTCTGGCCTTACTTTACCAGGCTTTTCAACTGGTATCAGACACTCCTGATTCTCCAGTCAAGGCTCATCTTACTTGTTTACTGTCTGCCTCAGCCCAGCTGCTTAGACATTCATTTAAATGCAGTTATGATGCAGGTGAGGTTTCTGCTAGAGAAGCAGCTTCGGGTTCTGTCCTTAGGGGATACTCATGGTTAAGACTACAACCTTTGCCTGATGATATCAAGGCTAAATTTATGGATGCATCTCTAGACAATGATGGCGTCTTTGATGCTAATGCTGCAGCCTTTTTCAAGTCCCTACATGATAAAGGGAAAGAGGTTAAGGACCTGAAACACATCTTTGTGTCTTTAGTTGCTGAATAGCACAGACATTATCCTTGCAAAACACAGTTTGTCAGAAGGAAGCAATGTAGTTCCCTTCCTTCCCATAAGAAAGGGGCTCATAGACAGGGATCTTCTAGACCTCAGCAAACCCCTGCTCAAATGACCACCTCTCCAGACAGGTCAGGTAGTCTGTGACTACCTGACAAAACTCTCAAACATCCCCCATTCCCAGCAGCAGTCTTCTTCTCTTCCCTCTTGGACAAGTATCTCCAACAAGTGGGTCCTTTCCATTATCCAAAATGGATACTACATGGTATGGAAATCTGTCCCTCCCTTCGTGGTCATTCCACAACCTCCTTGGGATCAGGTTCATCTGTTCCCTCAAATCCTAGAGGACTTGCTAAGTCATGGAACCATGCAAGAAGTCCCACCATTACAAAAAGGAAGAGGGTTTTATTCAAGGATGTTCGTAGTTCCAAGGAAAGATGGTCCATGGAGACCAATCTTAGACTTGTCACATCTCAACCTTTTCCTCAAAGTGCCTACTTTTTATGCTCACTCTGCAAGCTCTTTTCCCTCTTCTGCTTCCCCAGACTTTACTAGTCACCCAGGACATCAAAGGATGCATACCTCTGCATATCCCTATTCATCCTCAATACTAGAAGTTTTTATGCTTTTCCTGTTGCTTCCTCATATTTTCAGTTCTGTGCTTTGCCCTTTGGAGACTCTATGGTACCAAGGGTATTCACAAAATGCTTAGCTCCTGTCATTGTATTCTGTAAGCTCCAAGGAATACTGATCTAGCCTTATCTGGATGACCTGTTGATTCAAGCAGTCCACCCAGATACCATAAAGGAAAACGTAGTCTTCACTCTCTCTCTTCTCCAGAGCCTGGGGTTCACCATAAACTCCATCAAGTCTCTCAAACCTTCCCAGCGTCAGGGTTTCCTAGGACAGATCTGATGATGGTTTTCATCCCTCCTCAAAAAGTGTAAACTCTGCCCAGCTACTTCCTCCAACTACTCCCTTTAACCTCCATCTCTGCCAGGAAGTGCTTGCATATATTAGGGTTCATGGCATCACTTATTCCCATTCTACCCCTAGCCAGACTTCACATGCAGAAAATCCAGTGGTTTCTAAAAACACTTTGGAGCCAGCATGCCCATCCTCTGGAATTTGTACTCCCTCTTCTCCCATGCATAGTTGTGGGTTCAATAAATTCAGCTGAAGCCAGGCCTTCTCTTTCAACAGCTCAACTCCAGTTCAGGAACTCTACACAGATGCCTCGGACTTGGGGTGGGGAGTTACTCTGGGTTGCTTAAAAATTCAGGGGTTTTGGTCTTCCTCAATCAAGAAGCAACATTTCAGTGTAAAGGAAATGAGGGCTTTGATCCTGGATCTCCAAGGCTTTCATTCCTCCCTTTTCCCAAAATCCCTGATGTTATTCACAGACAGCACAACAGTTCTATGGTATGTGAACAAACAGGGGGGCACCAAGTAATACCTGCTTTGCAGGTTCGCCCTTCAAGCTTGGGAGATTGCCTCTCAAGCGAAGGCTTCTTTGCAAGCAGTTTATATTCCTTCAGCTCAAAATGTGCTGGCAGACACTCTCAGCAGGTCCATGACACAAGCCCATGAATGGATGCTTCACAGGGATGTGTTTTTGGACATTCTCCAGTGGTGGGGTACTCCTCAAATAGACCTATTTGCCTCTCTCATGAACAGACTTCCAAAGTTTTCTGCCAGAATTCCAAACCTTGTGGTATGGAAGGTGAATGCCCTATCCTTCTCATGGAAGGGGATGTTTCTTTATGGATTCCCCCCTTCCCACTCATTCAGAAGGTCCTACTGAAAATATACAGCAGGACAGACCAAAAATCTTACTGGTGACTTCCCTTTGGAAAACACAGCACTGGTTCCCTCTTCTTCTGCATTTAGGCCAAGGGCAGTCATCGCAATTTACCTCACAGGGTGGTTTTCACACAAGACAAAGGATCGGTTATCTGTCCACATCTCATCTCCCTGAGTCTCTCCGTGGGTGATAGGCTGTTGATCCCTTTCCGACACCTTTTTTCTGAGGATGTGCTTCTAGTCCTGCAGGAGACCAGGAAACCCAACACTAGGAGATCCTATTTATCCAAATGGAAGAAGTTCTCCACCTGGTGTCTAAAGAAAGGCCTAGATCCATCTTCAGTGGACATTCCATTGGTTCTTTCCTGTTTGTGTGAGCTACTTAAGGCTTGATTGGCATACTCTTTTGTTAGAGCCCATCCATCAGCCATTTCAGCATGTCTGCCTTTATCTCCTCCTCTAGCATCCAGGTTAGAAGTTAAGGTCTTTCTAAAAGGCATCCATCAAATTAGACCTCCCAGGAAACCTCTCTATCCCCTAGATCTAAATTTTGTCCTCTAAAAGCTCACTCAGGCTCCGTTTGAGTCTCCGTGTCAACGTCTTTAAAATTTTGCACATGGAAAACAATCCTGTTAGCCGTCACTTCTTTATGGCTTGCCAACTTTTTCTCATTTTCCACAAGGACAGGGTATCTCTTCGTACTAACCCTTCCTTCATGCCTAAGGTGGTTAATGACTTGTCCCTAAACCAATCCATTCATCTGCCCACCTTTTTTCCTAACCCTAAAAATCCTAGTGAAAGGGTTCTTCATTCCTTGGATGTGCACAGACAACTCAGATTTTATCTGGACAAAACCAGACCTATTAGGAAATCAGAACAATTGTTTATTTCCTTTTATCCTAGGGTGCTTGGAGAACCTGCCTCCAGACAAACTATTTCTACTTGGATTTCTAAGGCAATCTCATTCATTTATGTTTCCGCTAGAGTAGTAGCCTCTTAAAGGACTTTCTTCAAAGGTCTGGACACTGCATCTATTCTGGAAGTGGCTACATGATCCTCTGTCCATACCTACACCAAACATTACAAACTGGACAGTATTTCCAGGTCCAGAGCAGGATTTGCTAGGGCAATCCTGCATGGATTCTTAGAAAACTCCTCTGTTCCATCCTCCTTTTCCCTTCCATGAGCTTTGGTGCTCTCCTTCAGGTTATGAATACTGCAACGTAGGACTAGGAGGACATACAATAGTTGCAGATAGAGTAGTTGTATAAAATCGTACCATAACTATAGATGTTCATCGTGTTTCACTGTTGCAGTCATTACACTTGGGTTATCCTGCTGGCAGGCTACCCGCAGTCGGCCTGAGTTCCAAAGTCTTGGTCCGGCATCGGTTGATGTCGCCTCTTCCCTGACGTCAGTGCGCCAGGGGTATAAAAGGTGCAACCAATGCCATTTTCTTAAGTCTTTCTTGCCACACGGTGCCCGAAGCAAAAGCAATTCGCAAGTGCCGGTCGGCCGACTCCTGAGATTTTCGAAAAAGAGTTTCAGAACCGAAGTCTTCAATAAAGCTAAGTACCCCGTTGGAGAAACTTTCTTGCTCCATACCGATGTCAGTAAAAGTTAACAATTGTATTTCTTGTGGGAAACAAATACCTCATAAGGATTTTCACTCTTACTGTATTCCTTGCCTAGGCCCTGACCATGACGTTACTAGTTGTCGGTTTTGTGCTAGATTCAACAAACGCACTATTAAATGTCGGTTTGATTTTGCCTTGCATTACTTTGGCTGAAGGTTTAACTATATAATGCCGTCGGAACAACCGACGACCGGAATTCATAAAAAACGCAAAGACAAGGAAAAGGACAGGCATCTGAGGTCCAAAACAGACGACAAAGCCTCTTCTAGGCCAGTCGCCGGTTCTCAGTGATGCACTTTCGCAGCCCCTGATGCCCGCTACCTCAGAGCCACAGGCCGTATCCGACTCCCATGTGGAGACAACTAGGCCTCTGGATACTCAAGGTATTGGGCCTACGGAAACTATTACCTCAGATGGGTCCAGAGCCGCTGAGCAAGCATCGGCTTCTGAGGGTGTTTTCAGACCTTCACAGCTTACTATTAAGTCCTCTGCAACAGCCAAGGTACAGTCAAAGACACCAGTAAAGACAAGGAAACAAGTACAGCATTCTCCTGGACAGTCATCTATGCCAAAGAAACAGATGCTTAAAATGGCTGAAGACTTAATTACTTTGATCAGGGGATCCCATCCCCCTCCTGAAAAAAGGCCTAGGCAAGACACTGATTATGATTCCTCTGACCAGGTTTCTATTTCCTCTGATTCCTCTTCAGATCAGGGTTATTCTCTCCCTCCCTATGAGGACTCTGATGCTGAAGAATCCATACCTTCAGCCTATCCACCTGAGGATTATTCTTTTGGGGAAACTCTGCACACCATGAGGGAGCATTTCCACTGGGAGAGCCAGGATTATTCAGAATCCAAGAAAAGGCACTGAGATTTTCTTTTATTGCCTCAGCACAGATCCCTTGCTATCCTCCCTGTGCTTGATATTGTTGATGTTTTCTCTGAATCCAGTCTGTCTCCTGATTCTTTACCCCCTGCACCAGTCAAGCCAGACAGGTATTACAGGGTCCCTGACTCATAAATTTCTTTATAAAAACCCTGCTGTTGACCCAGAAACAATTTCTCAGGGTCCCAAAGGGGTTAAGGCTTCCACTGCAAAAAACCCTGTCCCATCTGATAGGGATTCTAGAGCACTGGATAGATGGGGGGGAAAGTCTACACTTCTGCTACTTTAGCTGTAAGAGCTTTAAACTGCCAGTTTCACATGCTAAAATACCAACAGTACCTTATGTCTTTGTTAAAACAGAAAATGCTTACAAACTCAAAAAATCCTGACAATAAGGAAATGCAGGAACTATTGCATGCAGCAGAACAAGTGGGAAAGCATACTTTGCAATGTGTTTTTGATTCATTAGAGGCTTCTTTCAGAGCCGCAGTTACAGGCTCTGTCATTCGAAGGCATGCTTGGTTGAAAGAACAAAGTTTACCTGAACATGTTAAAGTAAAATTATTGGATGCTCCACTACAGCATGATACTTTGTTTGGTGTTAAGGCAGAAGAGGTGTTAAAGAAAATGGAGGATAAAGCAAAATCTATGCAGACAGTAAAGGATTTCTTACAGGTTCAAATACCTAGGTTTAGTAGAAACTGGCCTTAAAAGAAATGGTCCTTTCAGGTCTCAGACAGGCCAAAAAAGGCAGATACAGATTCCCAAGAATCCTACAGACCTAAACAATGGGGTGCTTCTACCCCCAAAGAAGGAGAAGACAAATCACAACCTTACAGGAAACGGTCCCAATGACTTCCCTCTACAAAGGCCAAGCACTTACCATTTGGCAGCACCCCTAGGGGGAAAGCTAGTACTTTTCACACAAAAGTAGCACATAATTACCCAGGACAAATGGGTACTGAATATAGTTACTCAAGGTTACAGGTTCCTCCAAAATTAAAAGGTATGCCGAACCTGCCACAAAACCAATGGGCAGAGGCACAAAAGGAAATTGCTGCTCTCATGGACATGGGAGCTATTCAAAGAGTACCACAGCAAGAACAGGGACAAGGATTTTACTCAAGACTTTTCCTGGTACCCAGAAAGGACAAAGCCTGGAGACCAATACTGGACTTGTCAATCCTAAATTCTTTCCTGGATGTTCCAAAATTCAAAATGTTGACACTACAGCAACTTCTACCCATGCTGGGCAAGAAGGCTTGGCTAGTAACTTTGGACCTCAAGGAGGCATACCTGCATGTCCCAATCAGACAATCTTGCAGAAGATACCTCAGATTCATAGCTGGCTCAATGCATTACCAATTCTCTGCAGTGCCCTTTGGCTTATCTACTGCGCCCAGGGTCTTCACAAAATGCCTGGCACCAGTAATTGCATTTTGCAGACAAAGAGGAATTCAAATATATCCCTACTTGGACGACTACCTTATTCAAGCAGAGAACAAAGACATTCTACTAGGACATCTGGCGTTTGTAAAAATGTTACTAATTTGCCTAGGGTACACTGTAAATGAAAAGAAATCAAAACTAGTGCCCTCTCAAGAGATAATATTCCTGGGTGCAAGCTTAAATACAACTGCCCAGATGGCTTATCTCCCGCCAGACAAAGAAAGGCATCTGACTCATTACTTTCAAATGATGGCAACAAAGACCCAGCTCCCTGCAAGAAAAATTCTGCAGGCCCTGGGTTTCATGGCATCCTGCATTCTACTAATTCCATATGCAAGACTGCATATGAGGAAACTACAATGGTATCTAAAAAGTGTTTGGACTGAACATTGCCACAGCCTGGAAACAGTAATAACTATAATTCCCTGTCTACAACAGGAGTTTCTATGGTGGTCCCGAGCCTGTCACCTCAACAAGGGACAGCCCTTCACCTTGCCCACAGCCAGGCAGACAATAACAACGGATGCATCAGATTATGCCTGGGGGGTGCACATGGAAGGAAAATGTATTAAGGACACGTGGCCCAAGGAACAAATGCATCTTCACATCAATCAAAAAGAGAGGTTAGCTGTACAGAATGCCCTGACAGCCTTCAAGGATCTACTGCATCCAGGACAACTATTGCTAAAGGCGGACAACACCACAGTTATGTGGTACATAAACAAGGGGCACACATTCCTACCCCCTCTGCAGGAAAGCCAAGCCATGACTTTGTGGAACACAGCACTGACCTATCAAGTACATCTGCAGGCACAATTCCTGCCAGGAAAGAAAAATACACTGGCAGACGAACTAAGCAGAAGTCTCATGGATCCACACGAATAGGTTCATAGGTTCATACTAGGCTATCTGCCCTGGAGCAATTGTAAGCCTAGCCCGATTCTGTATGGCTTACGCCACCCCTTGATTTGAGTATACTGTGCCCTTTTTAAGGTTTAGTTTACTGTGCCTCTGTCTAATAGTGACACGGGAGTAATCCCTGGGACAAACCTACGATCCCACATCCACCTATCGAGATTCTTCTTGAAGAGATTCAGTGAGGTGCTCTGCCTCACATGAACTGGGATTCTATTCCAGAGCGAAGGGAGCCTTTGGGTTATGAACCTGTCCCTCCAGCAAGTTCTATTTATTTCTGTGCTGAGGTTCAAGTCCCTCGAGCATGTGGCTCTAAGGGATTTAGATTTACTGAAGTGGAGCATGTCCATTAATTCTGGATTTGACATAGCTTTGTATGTCAGGCATAGATCGCCTCAAAGTAGGCGATAGGCAACTGAGTAGAGCTGGAGTTTTTTTAACCGAGCAGCATATGGCATCTGTTTGAGACCCTTGATCCTCTTGGTGAGATACTTTTGGGGTCTTTCTAATTGCTGCAGGTGTCGGGTAAGGTACATCCCAAAAGGGGCATTGTATTCTATGACGGGCCTGATGAGGGATGAATAAAGGGGCACAATTACCTCTCTTGATCTAGATGTGAAACCCTTCGTGATGAGGTGGGCTATGTAGAAGGTCTTTCTAACCACTTTGGCAATGTGGTTTTCAAAGGAGAGATTGCTATCAACTTGGGTCCCCAGGTCTCTAATAACTTTCTCTGTACTTAATGGGTTTCCGCCTATGTGGTAATTTGTGGGCACATTGTTTTTGCCAAAGGGTATGACTATACATTTTTTGGCATTTAGCTTTAAACCATGGCACTGGCACCAGTTATCTGTCTCTGTGAGACTTTTTTGAAGGATGTTTGTGCCAGCTGGAGAGTCGATTATGGCGCCCAGTTTGCAGTCGTCTGCGAACTTGGTGAGCCATAGTCCTCCCACATTTGCCTGTACCTCGGAAAAGTATATACCGAACAAGAGTGGTCCCAGGATAGAACCCTGTGGGACGCCACTTGTGACCGGTTACGAGTATGACATGGCTCCAGCAACTCTCACTCTGTGGGTTCTGTCTTTGAGCCAGTTTGCGACCCATCTTGTGACATAGGGGTTTATATTTAAGCTGGATAGCTTATCTATGATGCCCGAGTGGGGTATTGTGTCAAATGCCTTTGCAAGGTCCAGATAGGCTATGTGGACTACCTTCCCTTCATCTATGGCTTTGGTGACTGTTTCGAATAAGTCAACCAGGTTCAAAAGGCAGGATCTGCCCTTGACAAAGCCGAACTGGGTAGGATCTAGTGTCTGTAGGTCCCCAATGTCTTTGTTTATGAGCTCCATGATGATCCTCTCCATAGCCTTGCAGACTAAGCTAGTCAGGCTTATGGGGCGATAGTTTCCAGGGTCCGTAGAGGCTCCACCTTTGTGGAGTGGGACCACTGTTGCTGTACGCCATTCTGTGGGCACATATCCTGTAGTGAGGCTGAGATTGTATAGCGGTTTTATTTGAGGGATTAGTTCCTCTTGGAGTTCATGTAGGACGCAACCTGGGACACCATCTGATCCCATGGAAGCAGTGTTTTTTGCTTTGGAGATGGCAGCCTTCACCTGAGCATCAGAGATGTTTGGGAGGCAGCCCTCTGCCGGGATAGATACTTGCTCTTTTGGGGGGGGGGGGAGTTTGCACTGAACCTGTCTGCCAGGATATTGGCGATGTCTGTGGGTTCAGTGTATTTTTTGTCGTTTAGAATCAACTCAGAACAAGTCTGGGAGTTGCATACCAGGTTCCTAACATAACTGAAAAAAGCCTTATGATTGTCTTTGGTGTCCTGTGCAATTTTTCTCTCGAAGCTGGCCTTGGAGGATTTTATGAGGGATCGTAATTTTTTGCTAGTACTGATCAGAGATGCCTTCCCTATTAGGGATTTTGCTCTATCATGTAGTAGCTTCCTCCTTCTGTTGTACAGTTTATTTATGGCAGAGGTCCACCAGACTGGACGCCTGCCTTTGGATGAATGGGTCTTGGTTTTGTTTGTCCAGCATCTCAGTTAGGTATTGTAAAATCTGAGGTATATTTGGAAACTAAATCCACAGGTCTTGATAACAAGGAAATGGGGACGCCCAGACATAGATCTTTTTGCCTCCCCACACAATTGCCAACTAAAGAAATTCTGCACAAGAACTTATCACTCACAAGCATGGAAAATGGATGCTCTTTCATTCAGCTGGGAAAACCCTGACAAACTTATTCCTTCCCTCCACTGCCTCTTCTTCCCAAGGTACTCCTAAAAGTCAGAGAAGAGAAGCCAAACATGATCCTGATTGCCCCAGACTGGCCACGCCAGCACTGGTACCCAATCCTAAAGAGCTTGTCTCAAGGGCCCAGCCTGGCCTTTACCTCAAATTCCTCATCTCCTGACTCAACAGAACAACCAGATGTTGCACAGTCAACTCAGAACCTTAAATCTGGCTGCATGGCAGATAATAGTCACTCAAAACTACACCTCTCTCTAAAGCTGTTATGGATGTCATTTTAGAAGCCAGGAGGCCCAGCACTAGGAAATCCTATGCAGAAAAATGGAAGAGATTCTGTGCTTGGAACCAGGCCCAAGGACTCGAACCACTTGTTCCAAATATACCTCAGATTTTACAATACCTAACTGAGATGCTGGACAAAGGCCTTTCTTTTTCATCTATTAAGATCCATGCCTCTGCCATTTCAGCTCATTACAATATGGAACCTTCTATCTTTTCACATCCACTACTAAGGCAGTACCTCAGAGGGGCAAGAAACATAAGACCCCCAAGGAAAGCACCAATACCTACTTGGGACCTCAGTTTTGTTTTAGAAAAACTCACACTGCCTCCTTTTGAGCCAGCCAACACAGCTGATATAAAATTCTTATCATGGAAAACTGCTCTGCTCCTAGCAATAACTTCAGCAAGAAGAGTCTCAGAGTTACAGGCATTAATGGCAGTGGAACCTTTCATCATTTTTCATCAGGACAGGGTCTCTCTAAGGATAAACCCAACGTTTATGCCAATGGTGGTTTCCAGTGTGGCTCTTAACCAAACTATTCATTTACCAACCTTCTATCCAAATCCCCAAAATAAAGGGGAGAGACTTCTGCACACACTGGACATACACAGGCAGCTACGATTCTACTTGGACAAAACAAAAGCTTTCAGAAAAACTGTGCAGCTGTTTGTAGCTTATGCTGCAGGAACACAAGGAAAGCCTATCTAAAAGCAGACAATTTCAAAATGGATAGGACACTGCATTCGCTTCTGCTATGCACAACATGACAAATCCGTGCCTAAGGGTATTAGGCCACATTTAACAAGAGCAGCAGCCACTCCAGCAGCTTTTCTCAGAGGAGTACCAACCAAAGACATTTTAGAAGCTGCAACCTGGAGTTCAGTGCACACCTTCACAAAGCACTACCACTTACCTCTCTACTCTAAATCCAGAGCAGGCTTTGCCACTGCAGTCCTGCAGGGCCTGGTAGCCTCTCCTAATCCTATTTAGGCACAGCCACCCAACCTCAGCTTTGGGATTCAACCCAAGTGTAATGACTGCAACAGTGAAACACGATGAACATAGTACAGTTGTGTACCTAACATAAATGTAGATGCTCGAGTGTATTCACTGTTGCAGTCCAGGTTACCCACCCGCCATCCCCCTTTTCATTGCTGGGACTTTACTGTACTTCTCAACTCTATACAACCTATGCGGTGTATTTGCTTGTAGATGAAGGAAATGTTTATTTTAGTATATGCATCTTTTTGGCATACTTTTTTACAGCCTTCCTGTTTGGGGGCACCTGACATCTGGGGCAAGAAAAACTGAAGAAAATGGCGTTGGTTGCATCTTTTATACCCCTGGTGCACTGACTTCAGGGAAGAGGCGACATCAACTGACGCCGGACCAAGACTTTGGAACTCGGGCTGACTGCGGGTAGCCTGCCAGCAGGATATCCCGTGTAATGACTGCAACAGTGAATACACTCGAACATCTACATTTATGTATGGTAGGTACACAACTGTACTATGTCCTCCTCCTCCATGTTTCAGTATTCTATCCCACCCTCCTACCTCTTTGGTACTTACTGTTTCTTGGATGATGATGTATACCTCATATCCTTGGACTGGTGTTCCATATGGGCATTCAGTTCTGAGGAATGGTACATGCCGACATCACCTTTATGGCCTATGTTGGCTGCTTTGCTATGTGCAGTGCTGCATATACCATGCAGTAGCAAGTCTTTTGTATACTGGCCGGATGTTTGGGTCAGCTAGGCGGGAGGAACCCCTTAGGTTATGAATACTGCAACATGGAAGAGAATGACATCTACGGTCATGGTAAGATTTTACACAGCTATTCTATCAGTCTGGGTGAAGGCAAGTTAGAACTCAAGAGCAGTGTTTTTCTTGTCTTTGTCATAGTACGGTAAGTTCATCATGTCTCTGCATGCCACTCTGGGTGGATCACCTTAAGTCATTTGCTCCCATGTCAGCCACCAGTACATTTGCAGTAATGTATATCTAGTTCAGCAGACCTTAGGCCCCAATAACACCATTGATTTGGACCAAGCAGCTTAGAGTCACCCTTTTATTCTCCAGTCTGGTGAATGTGACGTCTGCATGCCTAACTATTGTCAGCTATTAATAAAACATTTCTCTTTGTGGAAGCAGATTTGTTAGACTTCATGGACTTAGGTTTGCTTTCTTGGTTGTGTAATATAAACTTTACTAGCTGATTGTCTCTTTCTGCAGCATAAATTATTCTACAAGGTTTATCATAATGCCTTGGGCCCTTTGAAGATACCTCTATGCTGAGCAGTTTGGTCATGACTAAGTAAAGTTGCAACTTACAAATTTCTGTTATGATAAAATGCTCACTCAGCACACCCAGCTTCATATTTTATTGCATTAAAAAGCTGATTATTACAAAATTTCATTTGGTTTACATTTGACAGCATTTACAAGCGAATAGAACAAGATGTACAAGAAGGTTTCAGTTGTATTGTGACTGAACCATATATACAATTTTATACTGTGTTCGTAAAATCAGGAAGCAGTTTCACCCATTTTCTTTCAGTACATCAAGAGTACAACCTGACGAAAAAATGTCCTGTCTGAATTTGTGCACTTCAGTAGAAAACACAATTTGTGTAGTTATTTTTATTTTTCAAATACATTTGAATGAATTCCATAGTATTTATACATAACATCTTAAATAACTATGTATACTATTTACATTAGCCTGACACTATATCAGATCTTAATGTGTACAGTTACTTTATAAGTATGTCCAATCCATTATCAGAGTGTCTGATCAGTTATTTTATAATGTCAATCAACGATAAGACTTTTCCCCAAGGGTTGTTGATAAATGGCTTTGGATAAATTCTTTGTTCTTTAATTTTAATTTCCAGTAATGCTGTGGTCTTCAGTAGGCTGTATAAGTCTTCCAAAGTTAGTATTGTGTTTCTGTTCCATCTTCTTGTTATACACTTCCTTGAAATTGCAAGTATAGTCCATACTAGATATCATGTTTGACCTATTCAAATCATTTAATAATACAAGAGCTTTAGTTAAATAAAATGATTCATTAAATACAGCTTGTAGAAAGTTATTAATACCATTCCAAAATGGCTTAATTTTAACACAAAGAAAATGTGGTTCCAGTCTGCAGTGTGTACTTGCTCACATCTCCAACATATTCCTTTTATGGAAGAACTAATTTTACTGATTCTGTCTGGGGTTAAGAATGCTCTGTGCAAGCATTTCCAATTAAAAACTTTCTGGTATTGTGTAAAGCATGTATATTTTATCGATAAGATATTTGTTGTAATATCTTCAGTTAACTGCATTGTGTCCTTTTGTTATATATTTCCAATATGAGGTTTTGGGTGTTGTTTTATCAATATTTTGTAAAATTTTTAAATACTGTTTCCCATGTCGAAGTCATTATATATTATTTCATATATGTATTTTGTAAATTTATATATTTCTTTAAATGAAGAATTGTTAATTATTCTACTTAAATCTTGCGAATATGACAGAATACTCTGTAAAATTAGCCAGTCCTTTTGTGGAATTATGTATATTGTTTTTATTACTTGCATAGCTAAAACTTTTAGTTCTTTGATACATTGGAATCAACAAACAAATCATTTCTGTTCCCAAGAATTAATAATTTCTCTGTATATTTTATGTGAAAAGTTCTTTGTGACTATAAATGGTGTTAAAAGATCAAACCAGATTTTCAAATCTATCATTTCCATTAATAATTTTCCTAAATGAGTCAATGTAATAATTAATCATACAAGTTTTAGTGGGTTTAGTTATGTTGTATTGCATACTAATACATAGTATGTGCCATGGCAAATATTGATATTACAGTTAGTAATTTTTTTTCCAGTTTGCAGAGTAATTTGGACTTGTCCAATCTGAGATTGTTTTAGATATTGATGCTTTTATGTACGTTTCTATATTAGGAATGTTTAATCCTCCCTGTTTCCATGGTCTGATATGATGTATTAAAGCTATCCTATTTCTTTTGAGAAACCATAACAATTTTATTAGGCATGAATTTATTTCTTTAAGTATATATTCCTTTCTGGTAACAGTTCTATTGCAAATGCTATATATAGGATCTTGGGCAGTAAAACCATTTTTATTAACTGTAGTCCATCTTCAAATGTTAATATTATTTTGTTCCATTTTTCCACAGAGATTTTAATTGTATTGACAATAGTATTGTAGTTTTTTTTAGACTAATTCATTATTTTCCTTGCATAACTCAATTCCTATATATTTAAAGTAGATTCTTGTTTCCCTATGATGTGATTCCCCCTTAGCCTGTAGTTTTTTTATTTAAAAATAAAAAATAAAAATGTTGATTTTGATTTATTGAAATGGAGTCCTGAAATTTGTCAATTAATATATCTAATTTTTGTAATGTCTCTATTGTATTAGATAGTTAGTAATATGTCATCAGCAAATAGCATTACTTTAGAATTGTATTGTTCATAAACATCTATTCCTTTGATTTTTATATTGTTACAAATTGAACCTGCCAGTATTTCAATAGCCAGAGCAAATAGAATTGGTGACATGGGACATCCTTGTTTAGTGCCATTTGTTATATGTATAGATTCAATAGTAAAAAGACCTAACTTAACATACGCTAAATTATTTGTGTGTGTACATATATATATATATATATATATATATATATATATATATATATATATATATATATATATATATTCTTTAGGAGATGAACAAAGGATGCAGGAAATTCAGATAGCATTAGAATTTTGAATAAACAGTCCCAATTTAGGGAATCAAAGGCTTTCTCTATATCTAAGCCAATTATGAGTGTTGCTTTATTTTCTTTGTTAGTATAATCTATAAGAGAAATCCTTTTAATATTGTCATATGTGTCTATGATATATAAATCCAGTTTGATCATTATTTATTGTTTTGGATAGTGGTATTTTCATTTTGTTAGGTAATATTGTCATGAATATTTTATAGTCATTATTTAATAATGATATAGGTCTATATGAGGTACAGAGGTTTGGAGATTTGTTTTCCTTTAGGATTGATGTGATTAAGGAATATCTCCAAGAGGGTGGTATAAAAGCTTGTGACTGAATTTTTAATAGAGTTTTATGGAAGAGGGATAGTATCTTTGAAGGAAAAAGTTTATATATTTCCATAATTATTCCATCTATACCTGGAGCTTTATTATTTTTATCCTCTTTTATTGTTTCTGTAATTTCTTTGTAGGATATGGGTGTTTGCAGATCAACTTTAAATTTTTCTGGAATTGTTTTTTATATTAGAACATTTTTCATCTAGATTTATTTGATCAATATGCATATTTTCTTTTTGGAAATGTTCCATATAGTGATTTCTTTAGGCATTAAGAGTGTCACCTATATCCAAGACATTTTCCCCTTTCTTTTCATGGAAGATACTTTTAATGTTATTAGCTTTTGATTGCATTAAGACTATTGTGGATAAATTATGTAGATATTTTGGAGAAGTGTCCAAGGTATTATTTTTTTGTTTTTCTAAAGCTAAACTAGTTTTATGTGTTAGGATTTTATTGTATTTATTGTTTAATACTTCTACTTTCTTTTTCATCGTCAAATGAATTTGATTTTTTTCAGCTTTTACTGACAAACGTTTGGATTGCAGATCTAATAATTGAGAATCCCATTCTCTGATTTATTTTTTTTATACCAGGTTAAGGTTTTACCTTATATGTAAGTTTTTAATGAGTCCCGTATCATTATTTTATTTATCTCTGTGGTGTAATTAATATCTAAGAAGAAATGGAATTCAGATAACAAGGGTTTGAGCTCTTTAATTTTAGTTATATATGCTGGAATTCTGGAGTTAAAAATTAATGGTTTGTACCCATTTTGAAGTTCTAGTATCAATGAATTGTGGTTTGAAAAAGGGGCAGGGAGTGATTGAGAAATTAATGATTTTAGAGTGTAAGTCATGGGCAGCAAATATTTTATCTATTCTAGTTTGGGTACCACATCTGTGATCTTGATGGGAAAACAACAAAGATTTATCTTCTTTAAATTTGAAAGCATCTACAAGATGAAATGATTCTACCCACTTGTTTAAAGCTTTTGATAGAGCAGATGTACACAACAGTTGTTTTTATTTATAGTTTCAGAAATGTCGACTATACAGTTAAAATCTCCTCCTAATATTAAGTTGCCTTTATAATTATTGGAAATGAAATCCAAGTGTTTTTTTAACAGTTCCTGTTCCAATGCCTGGGAACCAGTATAGATTGGCTAGGGTCCATATTCTGTTATATTTAACTATTACTAATGTCATAAAGCCTTCTTTATCTTCATACTTATAAATTATTTCTGGGTTAATCACATTTGTTTTCCATAAAATTGTTACCCCTTTTGTCTTTGTCTTATAAGTGGATTGCGCCAATGTCATATATTCCTTAGGATTCCATTTGTAATTGTCATTTGTTTTGAAATGAGTTTCTTGAAGGAAGACAAGTTGTGCTTTGTTGAGTTTTAAATATTTCAGTAGATTTGATCTCTTGCTAGGATTGTTTAAGCCATTGGTATTTAAAGATAATAAAGTTAAATCCATCTTAGGTTATTTAGACTATGTATTTTTTATTGTTACTGTTAAACATTTTCCTCTAACTATAACGTATATGTTTGAGCTTTTAAAGGAAATTATCAGTTTTATGCTTTTAGTGTTTACCAATAAAGTAATGTTTTGGTCAAGCATACTAAACATGTTTTTGTGAAATAAATTTAAATTATTGGACTCTCTAAACATTCTGAATAAATCATTACTGTTTCTCAGTTGTTTAAGAAACCCTCCTTTTTTAAAATAAAAACAGATAAGTGATGTACTATTATCAGTTGATACTTTGAGAGATATAGTTGTAAGAGTTATTTATTTGGGACTGTCTTTGAATCATTTTTTTGTTTCTCCTTTCTAGCATCAGTCCAAGGATTTGTTTCTTTTATTCTTTTAAGAGTAGGAGACATCCATTCCATTTCTACCTGGATATACACTATATTATTGTTTTTGATGAATATAGTAGCTTTTTCTAAGTCATTAAACATTCTCATCTCATTGGCAAAAAGCATTTTTATCTTGGCTGGAAAGGCCAGCTGTACTTTAATGTTGTTTTGTTTCAGCAGTTTTATTATTGGCCAGACTTTTTTCCTTTGTTCTAGTATTCTGGAAGAATAATCATTGTCAAACCTTATCAAGCTTTGATTGTATTTTAAGGGTGATTTTCTCCAAGCATATTTTAATATTGGTTCCTTGTCCAGAAATGAAAGAAATTTTATAACTATGGATCTAGGTGGAGTATTTGTTGAATTAGAAGCAGGTTTCCTCAGTGCTCTATGCGCCCTTTCAATTGCAAATGAAAGTCCCTCATTCAAGTCTAAAAATTCAGGAGTCCAGGTTGCTAAGAATGAAATAATGTCTTCTCCTTCAGTGTTTACAGGCAGACCAAAGATCCTTACGTTGTTTCTCCTTTCCCTGTTTTCTAAGTCATCTGTTTTGTTAAGCAGCCATGTATTCTTTTTAAACAGAAATTATTTTTGGAATTCTTCCTCTTTGAGTTTCCCTACAGTGTCATTTAGAGAAGTCTCTATTTTTGTATGGTGTTGCTATAATAGTTCCTTAAGAGTATCAGTCTGTTTTTGAGAATTTAATTTGAGGTTTTCTAAGTCATTTTTAAATCCATCCATCTTCAAAGATAGTTCCTGTAAGGTAGATGTCATCAGTTGCAGTTCATTTTTCAAAGCAGCATCTGGATTGAGAATTCCTTGAGTTGTTCATATTCAGTGACAATATATCTCCAAGTTACTTGACAGAAAAATGTTTGTACATCTCCACCAAAATTGATATTTATGTAGTTTAGTAAGTTTATCTATAGATTTCTGACATTTTAAACTTGAAAATAATACAATTTTTCTATATTATTATATTAGTTTATGGAGCTCTCAAATTCACTGCTCTCAGTTGGCCATCTAGGCTCCACCCCCCTGTGTAGTTATTTTTGAATGTTGAAAACTTGCATTAAAATTCTGACAAAACTTGCATTTCATATGGAAATATGCTTGTGATCCTGGCATGTTTGTGGTCCAAAAAGTTTTCATATTCTTTGTAATACAAAGTCCATAATTAGCTTATAGTCCCCCCATCAAAAGTATATCAAAGGAGGGATTGAACATTCTTTTCTAAATATGGCTTGCCTTACTTTTAGGCATAGGCTTTGTATAATTTTAATAGTTTATATCACTAATTTCAGAAATTATAAACTTTATGGAATACCTTATTTTACCACTGTTCTGTCAGCATTAATTTTATAAAGTTTGGTGGTTGTCCTGTCTGCTGGAATGATTCTGTACCTACTGTGAAATTTATCATTACATGTCATCTGTGAAAAAAGCATCAAATGCACACACTAATTTTTTACGTTGTTCAACTCCTAAATGCCCATTCAGCAAGAATGATGCAGAAAGAAAAACAGTTGAGAAAACTGAGATAAAAAAGTGAAATGCCATGACCCGGTTGGTAACCTCTGCCACCCTCTACTCTCTTTCTCTTCTCATTCTTTTCCCCCTCATATCAGCTGCCTCTACCTCCCTACATTTCAGATACCTTATAATTAGGGAACTTATTCCTGTTCTTTAGCTTAAAATAAAATCTGTAACCACGATTTCTTCACTATATTTTCCCTGTACCTACTATGTACAGTACCTTCATAAATACTTTGACACCATGAAACCATATAATTTATGTTGTTCTCTGACACAAATTGATATTTCAATTGTGCTTCTCTTTACTTTGATTGTAACTGTGAACACACTGTATAACACAAACAAATTTAATTGTATTTCTATACCTCATTTAATTTTGATTTTAACTGTGAATAACACTATGTAATGTGGAGCTTTTCTTCCCAGGCCTCCACTGAAAATTGGCTCCCTGAGCCCAGTGGACCTCCCCGGTCATCAAACTGAAATAAAATAAACAAGTAAAATAAATAAATAACAAGTGTGGCTAATCATGTTTTTCTGATCTGTTGGCGAAAGTGGGGTAAGTGTGAACATACTGAAAAAGTAAAGCCACTCTGAAAACTTTTGCATGCTCTTTTGCTTGTTTTCCAGATAAATTTTGTTAGAATGGCACAGACATATGATAGGTCTCTGTCAGCCGATGTTCCAAGAGACAGAAACCTTTTATACATTTCTTTACATGTGCAAGCTCTACGTCTCAGGAGCAGGTGCTGTGCCTAGCGGACAGATTTTTTATTTAAAGAAAACAAAAACTCAGTCATTCTCCAATACCTGATTTATCCTTTTGAGGATAGCCAGAGCCTAGCCTTTTGATTTACTGGGATAGGCTTTGGATTCCACATGATCCTAAACTGAGTAATGTGGGTGTCAAAGACTGAATTCATAGATTTGTTTATAAGATAGGGAATAAAATGCATGGGGTGGGCACTACAAAAATATTTTGGATAAATGAACTGGATAAAAAGCTGCTGCATTTTTGGATAAGGCAAAATAAATGAAGTCTGTTATTTTTGTGTTTGATATAAAACTGTACATCTCATTTAGCACTTGTTTGAGTACTTGTACAAAGCATGTAGTTTCACTTTCAGTAAAGATGCAACAAAGATATGTGCATACCTCTCAACTCTCCAGATTTTTGCGTAATATTTTTGGTCTGTTCCTCATAAAATTTGTGATTTTTCTTGAAAATCACTAAGGATTGAGGGTATTAAATAATGACATACATTTGGGTTTCCAACTTCATATCATTTAGAAAATGCATGCTAAAACAAATCCTGTTAGTCTAGCAACTGTAAGTTTGTAAGAACAATATTTAAAATCTGTCATCCTTAACATGTACTCACTTTCAGTAGCAGAACTTAAAAGCTCCTTTATATTGTTACTTATTGTCAAAAGCTATAATGAATCTTTAGTTTACTTCAGAACTACCTGGCTATCTAAGCTACCTTGCTTTGGAAGCTGTAATTTGAATTCAGAATTTTAACCCAGCAAGAAGGGAAGAGCTAGGACTGCTTTATTAAAACACAAAAGGTGGATTTGTTTGAAAGGGGAGAACTAACTGAGTATTTCCTATTTATTCTAAAACATCCCTTTGAAGTTTTCTCAAGTCACTTGAAAAAAAGTCTGTAAAAAATCTTTGCAGCAGTATAGTTCAGTTTGTATTTGCAGTTTGTTTGGAGTGTTCAATGAAATGTACTGACTGGAAGCAGAGAACAAAACCTTTTCATGGACTCCAAATGAGAAGATAGGAAGCCTTCTGCCCAGAGTTGGTGAGCTTCTGTTTGTAAATTTTGCATTTAATCATTTGTTTCTGTCTGTAAATTTTGCATTTAATCTTTTGTAACTGCTAAATGGTTTTAAAAGTCAGTGGTAGGTAGATTATAGTTGTCTTCAGTTAGTAGAATAGGACCATGTGGCTGATTGTCAGTGCTTTTCTAATGCCAATTGTCTGTTCAAAACATTTTATTTCATATTCCTTGTACAAGAGTATGTTTGTCTTTATATTTAATTTTCAAGATGTATCGCTTTGTTTTGTTAAGTAAAGAAATGCATTATTGAGTTTCAGAAGCTTGTGGTCAGTTGTTTATTCATTTAAGTAAACGTATTTCAAACCTGGTGAAAATTTAACTGTCAGCATTTACCTTTTGAAGAGAGGCTGCTTAGCTGTTTCTACCATAAGTGACTAGTACTAGGTGTACAGAAAACAGTCTAAAACTAAATGCAAAAAAAGCAGGTCCCTTGTGATGTGGCACTCCTCTTCAAACAGATGCAGTCGTAAGAGACCTTGATAACTTACGTGAGCAACTGTCTCTCTCATCCATGCATCATATTTCCACCCTAATCAAGAAATCCTTCTTTATCTGGCCAGTTAATTTACAAGGCTATATCTTTAGGATACAAAGAAGTTCTTTCCATTGTCCTTTCCCCTTATCAGACTCTTAATCGAATACAGTTTCTGCTTTGGTATGTACAAATCCAGGAGTATTGCTCAGCTAGAAAGGCCCCAGTGATTTTTAACTAAAAATATTAAAGGCTTTAAATTCTTCAATTATCTTGTACTTAACCTGTTTGCTGCTCTGAGATGATGCATGTCTCACTTTTCAAGCAGTGAAAGAATCAGTCCTATTTGACATTCTGTTTTTCTCAAAACCAGTGACCCTACCAACACTTGAACTAGGGACCTATGTTTGCACCAGCAAGTAAGACTAGTTGGAGAGAGTGGTTCCTAATTCAACATATTCCCATTCTATGGAATACATTACTACTACTAATCAAGTCAAGTACTACTTTGTTTGCCTTTAAGGCTAGTCTTGATTGGATGGGTATACTAAATTTGCACAAGTGGTATCATATATAGACCTGCTTGATTTGGGAGGTGGACATTGCTAAGTACTCGGAAACTTTGGTAAGAATTTTTAAGTATGTCTACTTAAAGGTATATGAGGCCTGGTCTCATAAGATCTATGATCTCTTGCCTAGTACTGTTACTATGTTAGCTGATTTCATGAGTGTACAGAAATTGTGTCATAGGTTTGCCAATATGATCTGGTCTGTGACTGTGTATTACTATTAGAGCAGAAAGGAGTAATTGCACTGAAAATGTTTTATTACTCTTCTTGAAAGTGTGTGTGTGTGTGAGAGAGAGAGAGAATGCAGTACTTTTAAACAAGGTGCAGTTATTGTTGATAAAGAAGCACTGAAAGGCACTTGGATGAGAGTGAGCTATATGAAATTGTCAGAAGCCATTGGTTGTAGCTTTGCTGTCCAAAGATACACTTACTTAGGTGTAACAAGCAGTCAAAACCCAGAACAGCAGTATTTATTGTGCTGGTATGGTCTTAGGGTCAAACATTTCTTCAGTGTTATCAGTGTGGTATGGTTTGCAGGGCTATCTTTGACAACTCACAGAATTTAATGCTGCTTAGTATATAATTTTGTTGCAGTATTGCCACTGTGCTCCCCAAGATGAATGTGTACACAGCAATGTAAATCTGCCAATATCTATTATTCAACTGCTTAGATATTGTTGTTCATAAGCACAGCAGTGTAATGGGAGTGCGGTTGCACACTTGCGTTAAATCTGTCAGGCCCTGTGCTTGGAAGGCCACTGTATTAGCAACTGTTTCATTTTCCTGCAAGTCAGACAAGTATGTACTTATGTAATAGCCACCAAATAACACAGAGGCAGGTCAGTATCTGCCTCTCTGGCACCCTGAGTTCAGAGTAGATTCTGGCCCCAGTAGGGTTTGCCAGGAGGATATGATGAAGCAGCCAGCTGTCTGATTTTGGGAGAGAGGTCTTGGGGAAATCTAGTGACCATGTGCTCCTCATGGAGACCAGAAGTGTCACAGAGTACTGCATCATATTATAGGAAGGAGCAGCAGCAATGACATGACATCATTGCACTAGCCACTTCCATGGTTAAGGATTTTTATAAGCAGCTGCCTGGATGATAGCTCCCAGCTCTGCGTTTGCAGAATTCAATAAGATCTTCACTCCTCAAGGCTACAAGTGAGTTACCACAGAGCTCAACTGCCCAAGGAGTCAGGGGCCCACCGGGCAAAGGGTTGCATTTGCATCTAAGGGGTACCAGGCAAGGAATAATTGAGTGATAGAAGGAGGAACAGGTGTAGAGTCTCAGAGTGTAGCTGGAAATGTCATAGGACTAAGGTGGCAAAAAAGGTTTGTGTGTGTGTGTGTGTGTGTGTGTGTGTGTGTGTGTGTGTGTGTATATATATATATATATATATATATATATATATATATATATATATATATATAGTATGTTTGGTAATAATTTAGTTATCAAACTCAAATATTGTTTTTATCCTTGATTTACCAGAACTGTTCTTTCCCAGTGGTTTAGAACAAAGATCTGTGTGTTTTGTTATGTTCCTAGATGCACTTGTTTTGTCAGGTTGTACAAACTGAAGTAAGGAAGCACATGGCTAAAGGCAATGTTTAATTAGAAATATTAACAAACAGACATATTTCCTTCTTGTAAACTGGATAATAGAAACTGCGTACCTAAGGTCTGGGATAAGTAATAAAGAAGGTAGTATAGGCACATGTGTAACGTGAGTTAGACTGTGTGCTAAAAGCAGGGAGCAACAGGTAATGCATTAGGTTTAGTAGAGAAAGAAGAATGGCATTCTCATTCGTGTTTTTGTTTTGGCCTGCAGAGCAGAAGGAAAGATCAAGCACTGCCGGATTCAGCAGGAGGGACGTCTCTTCATGCTTGGCAGCTCAGCTGAGTTTGAGAGCCTTGTTGACTTGGTGAATTACTATGAGAAACATCCACTTTATCGCAAGATGAAGCTCCGATATCCCATCAATGAAGAAACTCTAGAAAAGATGGGTACCACGGTAATGCTTGAGTCAAAATAGTGAGCATGTCCTACCTTCACAGATTTTATTCCCTTTTTATTTTTTCCCCATCAAGTCTTGGTATGAATGAGATTCTGTTTACGAACTGCAGTCACTTCACAGATGAGAGCTCTGCCTTCCTAAAATTTATACAAAAGCATTGGATGTATTTTCTTATTTGTCTTTGAACTAACAAATTTGAATTTTTGTTGGGAGGAGGGGCAAGGAAAGCCACAATAAGCTGTGATAATTATAATTGTATTCTGGGTATGTTGCATAAATCTGTATTTTTTATTTTTGTTTGACTTGCAGTACTAGTTGTAACATTGTTAAACATATTTAGCATTACTTTGTACTCTTTGTGGTCATTGATAGGTGATGACTGAAACAGTTCATTGATAACTTGTCAATTTAGATCTTTTCTTGTTATTGGGAGGTTAGGCAATACATGGTAATTATCCCTTATCTGAAGTATATGGCTATGCTTCCAGGCAAGCAAAGAGCACTTAAAATCGTAGATAAAGTGCTATGATTGTAAGCTACGCTGACCTTAAAATTACATAGACTTTTGGAACACACAGTTCACATAAAGCAGAATTTGTGATTTTTTCCAGGGGCATGTTTAGTTGTCATTTTCAGTTTCCTTACTCTTTCTTCACACATTTGTTTGTTTGTGGGTGTGCAAATATTTAGCTGCATAGTAACACAGTAGTGCAGTTTGGGTTTATAAGGGCATTTACTGTTGATGCCAGAGCTGAACTATAGTAACTTCTACATTTCTAGGACAAGAAAAACGGCAGATTTTCTAGGAACTGGATGGATTGTTACTGATGTACAACTTTAAAAAAGTGATGTATGAAGCCCGGTCCTCTGGAACAGAACAGTAAAGTCCCTTACTGTGTATCCCAGTTGAAATGAGTTTGTCTAGCTGCTTGAGTGCTAGAAGAGCTGAGCAAAGGAAACGGGAATGAGTGGCGTATGGTTGTACTATCCTGGGAGGAGGCAGTGATGTTTCCCAGGTGACTACTGCTGCTTCAGTGCAGGAAAATGCCTGCATTCATAGGTTCATAGGTTGGTACTAGGCTATCAGCCCTAGGGCCTATACAAGCCTAGCCATAACAATTCCCTGGCTATTTCTTCCCTGGACCCCTATCTAGCAGGGCGACTGACGTGATCCCCAGGGTGAATTTCCTTTCTCCCATCCAGTCGTCAGGGTTCCTTTTGAAGAGGACCAAAGAGGCACTCTGCTTGACATGTATGGGCAATCTATTCCAGAGTCTGGGGAGTCTCTGGGTCAGGAACCTATCCCTTCAGCATGTTTTGTTTATTGTGATGACAAGGTTTAGCTCCCTGGAGCGTGTGGCTCTGAGGGATTGGGATTTCTTTAAGTGTAGCATGTCCAACAGCTCTGGGTTTGACATGGCCTTGTATGTTAAGCAAAGATCGCCTCTGAGTAGACGATATGCGACAGTGTGTAGCTGGAGTTTTTTAAGGCGGTCAGCGTAGGGCATCTGCTTTAGGCCTGTGATTCTTTTAGTAAGGTATTTCTGTGGCCTTTCCAGTTGTTGCAGATGTCTTGAGAGGTACATACCAAACAGGGCATTGTATTCTATAATGGGTCTAATGAGGGATGAGTACAGTGGGACAATGACCTCCTTTTTTCTGGATGAAAAGCCCTTAGTGATGAGGTGTGCCACAAAGAAGGATTTCCTGACTGTTGTGGCGATGTGGTTATTGAAGGTGAGACCACTGTCCACCTGTGTCCCTTAGTCTCTTATCACACTTTCGGTGTTTAGTGTACTGCCACCTATATGGTAATTCATGGATGTGTTTTTTCCCAAAGGGGATAACTATACATTTCTTGGCATTGAGCTTGAGCCCATGGCTCTGGCACCAAGCATCTGTTTCTGTAAGGCCCTTTTGTAGAGTATCCATATCATTTGGGGATTCAATAATGGTTCCCAGTTTGCAGTCATCTGCGAACTTTGTTATCCAGAGTCCCTTAGTGTTGGCCTGTACTTCAGAGAAGTAGATGCCAAACAAGAGCAGTCCCAGGACTGAACCCTGAGGTACTCCACTTGTCACTTGTCTGGAGCTGGATTTGGAGTCGGCTACTTTTACAGTGTGGGTTCTATCAGTAAGCCAGTTAGCAACCCATTGGGTGACGTAGGGATGAATGCCCAGCTTAGTAAGTTTATCTATGATTCCAGACTGGGGGATGGTGTCAAAGTCCTTGGCAAGGTCTAGATAGGCTGTGTGGACCACCTTACCCTTGTCCATGGCTCTGGAGACTGATTCGAAGAAGTCAATCAAGATCAGGAGACACGATTGGCCCTTCACGAACCCAAACTGGGTGGGGTCCAGTGTTTGAAGGTTGCCAATGTCTTTGTTTATAAGTTCCATGATAATATGCTCCATGACCTTGCAGATAAGGCTTGTCAGACTGATGGGACGGTAGTTTCCGGGATCCAAGGTGGATCCCCCCTTGTGGAGTGGGATAACTGTAGCTGTGCGCCACTCCGTGGGCACGAAACCTGAGGTGAGGCTATGATTAAACATGACACTTAGGTGAGGTGCCAGTTCATACTGTAGTTCATGTAGTACACAGCCCGGGATGTCATCTGGTCCCATGGATGCTGTATTCTTAGCTTTGGAGAGTGCGTTTTTTACCTGTGTGGCCGTTATTACCGGAATTTGGCAATCTTCCGGTATTGAGATGGACCATTTAGGGGGTGAGAGGGGGGTGAAGTTGGCACTGAATCAATCTGCCAGGATATTGGCAATATCCTTGGGATCAGTATATTTAGTGCCATTCTGTTTTAGCTCAGAGCAGATCTGAGCATTGCCATTTAGATTCTTGACATAGTTATAGAATGCCTTGTGGTTGTCTTTGGAATCTTTGGCAATTTTATTTTCGTAACTAGCTTTGGAGGATTTTATGAGGGATCTCAGTTTCTTACTGTGGCTGGTAAGGAAGTTTTTTGCATCCTGGGATTTTCCTCTTTTCTGCAGCAGTTTCTTCCTTTTATTGTAAAGTTTGTTTATGGCAGGGGACCGCCAGATTGGCTTCTTTTTTTTGGATGAGAGCATCTTGGTTTTATTTGGGATGGCACGATTTATGCATGAGTGGATGTGCTCGTACAGTGCCTTAGTGTAGGATTCAGCAGTTGAACTTTCAGCTCCCGTCTGCATGGGTGTGATGAAGTTCGTCACTTCTGACTTGAGTAGCATGAAGTTGAATTTGGAGAAGTTTTTTTATAGAGGTTTCCTTACTGGGGGGTGGGGGTGGGATGTGAATGTTAAGGGTGATTAGCTTATGGTCAGACTTGACTAACGAGGGGGTGACCATAGGTGCGGAGCATCGATTTCCCATGTTGGTAATGACCAGGTCTAGGATATTGGAGCCCCTGGTGGGACTATGGATTAGTTGATCCAGGGCATTGGAATTTATGAATTCCAAGAACCATTGGGCAAAGGTGTTGGTACATGAGTAGATGTTCTTCATCTCACATTGCTGCAGTCCTTACTTATGGGTAGTCCGCTGTCCTCGGTCGGCCCGAATACCAAAGTATTAGGCTGACGTCGGTCATGGGCGCCTAGATCTGACATCAGAGCGTCAGGGTATAAAGGCGCATGACCGACGTCATATCCTCAGTCTTTTTTGCCGCATGGTCCGATGCAGAAGCAGAGTTGCAAGTGCCGTTCGGCGTTCTGAAATTTTTCGTTTTCGGAGTTTCAGACCGATACCAAGTTGGGCTAAGTACCCCGTTGGGGAATATTTTTGTTTTTTCTTGCCTCAGTTACTTACCGGATGTCAGAAAAAGTGAATAATTGTATTTCTTGTGGGAAACAGATACCGCATAGGGATTACCACTCGCTTTGTATTCCTTGTTTGGGACCGGAGCACGACGGGTGTCGGTTTTGTGCTAGGTTTAATAAGCGCACTATAAAACGGAGGTTAGATTGCGCTAGGTTAGTCTTTGGCAAGAGGTGTAATTATAATATGCCATCGGATGTTCCGACGCCTGCTTCTACTAAGAAGCGCAAAGACAAATCTTTAAAGCCTAGGCAGGATGATTCGTCCGTTTCGGACGCAGGACCTTTAGAAGCTACAGCTGAACAGGTGGATCCGGCTGAAGTTTCTGTTGAGTCCCAGGGGGAAACTTTGATTTTACAAGATGTGGCCTCTCAGGAGGCAGGCCAGGCTGAAGGGGCCTCTCAGGTTACTATTCTCCTTCTATGCCTAAGGTGGTTAGGCCTTCTGCTACTGTTTCTAAGGCTCCTTCTAAGGGCAGGTCTGTTTTGCCTTCCTCTGGTGTCAGTTCTGGTTCTTCAGGGTCTGTGCCTAAAAAGCACATGCTTAAAATGGCAGAGGATTTGATTACTTTAATTAGAGGTTCTATGCCCCCTCCTGATAAGAGGCCCAGGATGGAGCCAGAGTTGGAAAGTTTGGAGCAGGCCTCAGATGATTCAGAGTCTTCTACTGAGGACATTCAAGATTTCCCTCCTTATTCTGATTCTGATGCAGAGGATTCCACTCCTTCTGCTTCTCCTCCAGAGGATTTTTCATTTTCAGAAACTCTCCATTCCATGAGGGAGCATTTTAAGTGGGAGGGACAGGATTACTCTGATTCCCGGAAGAGGCTTAGGGAGTTCTTGTTTTACCACAGCATAGACCCTTAGCTATACCTCCGGTTTTGGATGTTGTTTCAGATGTTTTCTCGGAAGCTTCCCTTAATCCAGATTCTGTGCCTCCTGCCCCAGTTAAACCGGACAGGTATTACAGGGTGCCTGAGGCTCATAAATATCTGTATAAGAGTCCTAGGGCGGACCCAGAAACTATTAGTCAGGGGCCTAAGGGTGTTAGAGCCTCTGTTGTTAAGAATCCGGTTCCTCTGGATAAGGAAGCTAGAGCTTTGGATAGATGGGGTAAGAAGGTGTATACCTCTTCTACTTTAGCAATGAGAGCTTTGAACTGCCAGTTTCATATGTTGAAGTATCAGAATTTCCTCCTTTCTCAGCTAAGATCTAAAGTGGATTCTTTGGCAGAGGGCATAGAGTGTAAAGAATTGCAGGATTTAGTGCATGTTTCTGAACAGGTGGGTAAGCACTCTTTGCAATGTGGTTTTGATGCTTTACAGGCTTCTTCTAGGGTGGCTGCCACTGGTTCAGTTATTCGTAGGCACGCCTGGCTTAAGGATCAGAATTTGTCTGAGCATGTTAAGTCTAGAATTCTGGATGCCCCTTTGCAGTCTGAAGTTTTGTTTGGTCCTTCTGTGGAGTCAGTCTTAAAGAAAATGGAAGACAAGGCTAAGTCTATGCAGACTGTTAAAGATTTTTTGCAGGTACAACCTCCAAAGTTTAGTAGAAATTGGCCTACTAAGGGGTGGACGTACCCTTCTTCTGATCTAGGCGTGGTAGGGGCAGAGCTCAGAGTACCTTCAGGCCGAGACAATGGAGTTCGCCTGCTCAATCTGCTGGTGAGGGCAGGGGCCAGTCCTTTCGTAAACAGGCCCAATGACCTGCATTTTCAGCTGCCAGATTCCTCTTGCCTGGCAGCTCCTTTGGGAGGAAAGTTGGCTCTTTTCAAGCAAAATTGGCATTTAGTCACCCAGGACAAATGGGTATTGGACATTATAAACCGAGGTTACAAGTTCTATTTCCATACCATGCCTCCTTTCAAAGGCATGCCAGACGTCCCTCCTCGGCAAAGGATAGAGGCTCACAGACAAATTTCTTTACTTCTTCAAATAGGAGCTATACAGCCAGTTCCTCTGTCAGAAGTGGGCCTAGGATTTTATTCTCGCCTGTTTCTAGTTCCAAAGAAAGGAAACACATGGAGACCAATTTTGGATTTATCTATCCTCAACACTTACCTGGACATTCCAAAGTTCAAGATGCTGACTTTACAACAGCTTTTACCTCTGTTGGGAAAAGATCACTGGATGGTTACTCTGGATCTCAAAGAGGCTTACCTTCATGTTCCTATCAGGCCCAGTTGCAGGAGGTACCTGCGTTTTGGATGGAAATTTACATTATCAGTTCTCTGCATTGCCCTTTGGCTTATCTACTGCCCAGAGTGTTCACAAAGGTTCTGGCTCCAGTGATAGCATTTTTCAGACTAAGAGGAATACAGATTTATCCTTATTTGGACGACTGTCTGATTATTGCACAAGAAAAGGACGAACTTCTTCATCATCTACAGTATGTGATGGCAGTGTTAAGATGCCTAGGGTATTCTGTGAACGAAACAAAGTCCAGTCTAGTACCCTCTCAGGACATGTGCTTTCTGGGTGTGAGACTGAATACAGCTTCCCAGATGGCTTTTTGACCCCGGACAAACAAAGAAGCCTTTCTCTTTATTTCCAGCAAATGTCTCTACGGTCCAGGCTGACTGCAAGGACAGTCCTTCAAGCCTTGGGGTTCATGGCATCTTGTATTCTGGTGCTTCCCAATGCCAAATTGCATATGAGGAAGCTTCAATGGTATCTCAAAAATGTGTGGACACAGCACTGCCAAGATCTAGACACTGTCATTCAGATAATACCTTGCATTCAGAAGGAGTTTTTGTGGTGGGCTCAGGAATGTCACCTAAACAAGGGACTCTCTGTGACCCGGCCAGAGGCGAGTCAGATTCTAACGACAGATGCCTCGGACAAGGCTTGGGAGCACACCTCAATGGAAAATGGGTGCAAAACACGTGGCCTGTCAAACTCCAACATTTGCATATCAACTTGAAGGAAATGTTAGCAGTCCAGTTTGCATTGATGGCTTTCAAAGATTTACTTCGTCCAGGGCAGGTGTTGATTCAAACAGACAACACTACTGTCATGTGGTACATCAACAAGCAGGGGAACCCATTCTTACCCTCTTTGCAGGCAAGCGATGATTCTGTGGGAAACTGCTCTCAATCTACACCTCAATCTTCAGGCAAGGTTTCTACCAGGAGCACAGAACTCCTTAGCAGATGTATTGAGCAGACAAATAGTGGATCCTCACGAGTGGAAATTGGATCCTCATGTATTTCAACAGTTGACAGTGTTATGGGGAACTCCAGACATAGATCTGTTCGCTTCTCCACTAAATTACCAGTTGCCAAAGTTTTGCACAAAAATGTTTCATCACACAGCTTGGAAGGTGGACGCTCTATCTTTCAGTTGGAACAATCTGCATGTATATGCCTTTCCACCTCTGCCTCTTCTTCCCAAGGTACTTTTGAAGGCCAGACAAGACAAGCCAACCATGATTTTGATAGCACCGGATTGGCCTCGACAACACTGGTACCCACTACTGAGGAGTTTAGTACGAGAACCTCCGTGGCCTCTGCCTTTGATTCCGCACCTTTGTCACAAGAGGACAGTCACTTCCTCAATGTCAAGATTCAGTCTCTGCATCTAACAGCCTGGCATATTCTGTTTTAGACTCTGGAGGGTCTCAGCTTCCACAACAAGTTTTGAATGTTATTTTGGAGGCCAGGAGGCCTAGTACCAGGAAAGTTTACGCTGATAAATGGAGGAGATTTTTATTTGGAGCAAAGGAAAGGACTTTGATGTCTCCAAACCTGATTTAAGTGTTGCTCTTCAATATCTTACTGAATTATTGGACAAGGGTTTGTCTTTCTCCTCAATAAAGGTCCATGCTGCAGCCATTTCGGCTCACTATGATTGTGACCCTCCTTTATTCTCTCATCCTTGGTTTAAGCAATTTCTTAGAGGGGCAAAGAATATAAGACCCCCACGTAGAGCTCCTACTCCTGCTTGGGATCTAAATTTTGTGTTGGAAAAACATACTCTACAACCTTTTGAGCCTGCAGCTACTGCCGAGTTAAAGTATTTATCATGGAAAACTGCTTTTTGTTGGCCATTACCTCTGCAAGAAGGGTTTCTGAATTACAGGCCCTCATGGCAGTGGAGCCTTTCCTGATTTTTCATAAGGATAGGGTATCTTTGCGTACTAATCCTTCCTTTATGCCTAAAGTGGTTTCTAGTGTGGCCTTAAATCAAACTATTCATTTGCCTACTTTTTATGCAAACCCCCAAAATAAAGGGAGAAAATTTTGCATACTTTGGATATTCACAGGCAGTTGCGTTATTATTTGAGCAGAACCAAGGAGTTCAGACAGTCTCAGCAATTGTTTGTTTCTTTTGCTTTGGGTTCACAGGGTAAACCTGTTTCAAAACAAACTATTTCTAAATGGATTGGGTTTTGTATTTCTTTCTGTTATTCCCATCATGGTAAGGAGATTCCTGCTGGAATCAGGCCTCATTCCACTAGGGCTACTGCTACTTCTACGGCCTTTATAAGGGGGGTAGCTACAAAAGACATTTTGGAGGCAGCTACTTGGAGTTCAGTGCATACCTTTTCTAAACATTACCACCTTCCTCTTTATTCTAAGTCTAGGGCTGGATTTGCCACTGCAATTTTACAGGGCATTTTAGCGGCCCCTAATGCTTTATGATTTTTACCATCCTCCCTTTCCCGTTGCTTTGGGATTCTACCCATAAGTAAGGACTGCAGCAATGTGAGATGAAGAACATAGTACAGTTTTGTACCTACCATAAATGTAGATGTTCAAGATCCACATTGCTGCAGTCCAATTTACCCTCCCTCCTTCCCCTCTGTAGTTTGACTTGATGCTATGCTTTAGGTGATGGTTGTTGTTGGGCATGTTTTTGGGAGGTATTCTGTTTTTGGCTGTGGCCTTTCTGGTTTGGCCTTCTGACATCTGGGGCAAGAAAAGACTGAGGATATGACGTCGGTCATGCGCCTTTATACCCTGACGCTCTGATGTCAGATCTAGGCGCCCATGACCGACGTCAGCCTAATACTTTGGTATTCGGGCCGACCGAGGACAGCGGACTACCCATAAGTAAGGACTGCAGCAATGTGGATCTTTGAACATCTACATTTATGGTAGGTACAAAACTGTACTTTTTCCCAGTTAATGGCAGGGTAGTTAAAATCACCCAGTATTAGGGTGTTTGGTTCTATCTTAATATTTTCCAGAATGTTTAGCCAAAGGTGTAGTGAGAATCTTGGGGTATGGTGGGGGATCTGTAGCAAGCTACAGTTTGGATTGCAGTCTTACCTAGTGTTAGTTGCACCTGGAGAATTTCAGACGCATTGTGTTGGGCAACTAACCTGGTGGTGTGAATATCCTTAGTGAATATTGACACTCCTCCACCTTTAGTGTTTCGGTCCTGCTTTGGTGGCCGAAAAGTGTGGTAAGAGTTGTAGCCTGGTATTGCAGGGGTGCTCTCTGGAGCCTTGAACCAGGTCTCAGTTACTGCACAGATATCGATGTTCTCCATTTTTAGGAGTGCCTCGAGAGAGTGCATTTTGAGGTTTAGACTACTAGCATTGAGTAGCATTACCTTCAGATTTTGCATGCTTGTACCTGTTACGGTGGTGGTTTTGTCCTTTGAACTTTGCCTAAAAAAGGCACTATAGGGGTGGCAAGAGCCTTAGCCAGTAACCTGAATCCCAGGGGTGACAGGTGCAGACCATCTCTGGCAAAACATCGTGGTCTGTCAGTCATGTCATCCCAGGCAGACAGATACTGGATCCCCTTTGAATGACACCAGAAGCTTAGCCAATTGTTGAAGTCGATCATTTTGTCCTTATATTGTGGTATCATTCTGGGCGAAGGCAGGATGCTACTCAGGGCTAGGGTCATACCTGCCTGGGCCACATGATCCGAGAGCTCTTCCATGTCTCTTTTCATGTAGTCCAGGGAGGTACGACTCAAGTCATTCACTCCAACATGGACAATGGCAGAGTCATATTTGTACTTGTTGTGGAGTGACTTGAGTGCATGCGTTATGTGGCGGATCCTGGCACCCGGACAGGCAGCTGACTGTAATTTTCTCCTTGTTCAACCTGGTGAGAGGGACAACAGTGTGCCGGACTATAGAGTCACCTATGACTAAGTGTTAGGTACATTGTCTTGCCTTAGGAGCTGTTGCTGGGTGGCACACAGGTGTTGTGAACTATGTGACACTTTGGTTGTGATTGGTGTTTGTTTGCGTTTCAGCTTCAGAGGTCCTTGTTGCTTGGGCAGGTTACAGTTAAGGGCCTCTGCATATGTGGATTTAGTGTTGCTATATGTGGGGTGTTGGTGGTGTGGGTTTAGAAGGGCTATGTGTTGCTTGAGGTGTAGTGTGGGTGTTAACCTTCTCCTCTTGACTGTCTAGCACAATCTTGGATGGAGAGAGCTTTGCTTCCATTTTGGCTATATAAGTGCATCTCTCACAGGTTGTAGTGTTGGGTGGTAGGAGGAGAGGGTTGTCTGTGTACATGAGGCAATTGCTGCATTGCCCCAGTATGCCCAGATTCACCAGGTGGACAGGAGAAATCACCGGAAGCTGACCCTTGGACATGCCTGGTTTGGTGCTTTTTTTTTTGTAAAGTACAGGAGCCGTTTTCCCTTACCTTAGTAAGGTACTTTGCAATTATAGGCTGTTTAGTGCCTACTATTATTTTCTCCTTATTAACAAGGAGAGTTGAGTGCTTGTATCAGTTTAAGGCTTCCTAGTGCTTTCCAGCAGGTATTAGAGAAAGTGCTAGTCAAAGGGATGCTTAAAGGTAAGATGAAAAAAAATGCACACTGCAGTGTGCACTAGAGAAGTTAGACGTGAAAGTAGGTAACTTAAGTTTTACCTGTTTAAAAAGTTAAGGTTTAGTGGAGAGTTACTATTTTTAAAACGGCAAGATGGGTTGAAAGGGGTGGTCAGTTTTGTATTCTGGTACTATGGAATACAGTAGGATGGCCAATAAATTTAAATAGTTGAAGGGGAGGGGTTTTTGATTTAGTGATTACTCACACAAGTCAGTGAAAGTAGAGAGGAAATGAGATATATGGTCAGATTAACATAAGAGGCAGGCAACTAGAAAGACAGTGGTATTTAACAAGACAACTGTGACTGGGTGGGACGGCGGGAAAAAAAATGCTGCCTGACTCAGAAGAGAGAGAGAGCTGTGGTCTCTTTTGAAGTTTTAATATGCTGTTAAAGCAGAATGCAAGTAAAACATAAGGTAAAGAAGACAAACTACAGTATTTAAAATATACAAAATACAAAAAATAAAAGCAAACTAACTTTTCCTTCACAGCAAAGTGTAGCAGAGTCTGGATGAGCCTTTCTGGTAAAGCTCAGAAATGTTTTATTTTACTCCTTAAATAGAATGTTTAGTTCCTAGCTCCACCCCTCAGTTAACAAATGATTAACCTTAAGTGACCTCTTCTATCTTATGAATGAGCCCTTAATTGATCAGTTCTAATTTCTGCCTGACTCAGAAGAGAGAGAGAGCTGTGGTCTCTTTTGAAGTTTTAATATGCTGTTAAAGCAGAATGCAAGTAAAACACAAGGTAAAGAAGACAAACTACAGTATTTAAAGTATACAAAAAATAAAAGCAAACTAACCTTTCCTTCACAGCAAAGTGTAGCAGTCTGGATGAGCCTTTCTGGTAAAGCTCAGAAATGTTTTATTTTACTCCTTAAATAGAAGGTTTAGTTCCTAGCTCCACCCCTCAGTTAACAAATGATTAACCTTAAGTGACCTCTTCTATCTTATGAATGAGTCCTTAATTGATCAGTTCTAATTTCTGCCTGACTCAGAAGAGAGAGAGAGAGCTGTGGTCTCTTTTGAAGTTTTAATATGCTGTTAAAGCAGAATGCAAGTAAAACACAAGGTAAAGAAAACAAACTACAGTATTTAAAATATACAAAATACAAAAAATATAAGCAAACTAACATTTCCTTCACAGCAAAGTGTAGCAGAGTCTGGATGAGCCTTTCTGGTAAAGTTCAGAAATGTTTTATTTTACTCCTTAAATAGAAGGTTTAGTTCCTAGCTCCACCCTCAGTTAACAAATGATTAACCTTAAGTGACCTCTTCTATCTTATGAATGAGTCCTTAATTGATCAGTTCTAATTTCTGCCTGACTCAGGAGAGAGAGAGCTGTGGTCTCTTTTGAAGTTTTAATATGCTGTTAAAGCAGAATGCAAGTAAAACACAAGGTAAAGAAAACAAACAACAGTATTTAAAATATACAAAATACAAAAAATAAAAGCAAACTAACCTTTCCTTCACAGCAAAGTGTAGCAGAGTCTGGATGAGCCTTTCTGGTAAAGCTCAGAAATGTTTTATTTTACTCCTTAAATAGAAGGTTTAGTTCCTAGCTCCACCCCTCAGTTAACAAATGATTAGCCTTAAGTGACCTCTTCTATCTTATGAATGAGTCCTTAATTGATCAGTTCTAATTTCTGCCTGACTCAGAAGAGAGAGAGAGAGCTGTGGTCTCTTTTGAAGTTTTAATATGCTGTTAAAGCAGAATGCAAGTAAAACACAAGGTAAAGAAAACAAACTACAGTATTTAAAATATACAAAATACAAAAAGTAAAAGCAAACTAATCTTTCCTTCACAGCAAAGTGTAGCAGAGTCTGGATGAGCCTTTCTGGTAAAGCTCACCCCTCAGTTAAGAAATGATTAACCTTAAGTGACCTCTTCTATCTTATGAATGAGTCCTTAATTGATCAGTTCTAATTTCTGCCCGACTCAGAAGAGAGAGCGAGCTGTGGTCTCTTTTGAAGTTTTAATATGCTGTTAAAGCAGAATGCAAGTAAAACACAAGGTAAAGAAAACAAACTACAGTATTTAAAATATACAAAATGCAAAAAATAAAAGCAAACTAACCTGTCCTTCACAGCAAAGTGTAGCAGAGTCTGGATGAGCCTTTCTGGTAAAGCAGATTGTAAGCAGGGAACTGATTTTGAGTTGTGGCTACCCAAGCTGGCAATGGTAACCCTTCTCAGAGTGTGCAGATGAGCTTGCTTGCACAGTTAGATGGGCACAGATAGTCTGTTCAGTCATGCAGGTGCTCACATTACCACCAGTAGTGAGGTTATGGCTGTAATAGAAATGCTAATGTAACTTGTATCCTAGGTGAGGCTGAGTTTCTTGTGGGGAGTGTGCCAAGTATTTCTTGGCCCAGAGACAGAGTAGTAAGGATACCATAGTACCCCAGTGTTTAGGGGTAAACCAAATTTAATTTGTTTGGGGAGCAAGGGTGTGAGGAACGGGATGTGAGCAGGGACACAAAGAACCCTTATGATTGCCTAGTTGACATCCCTTTTGGATAGCTTTCCCCTTTATTGTATAGAGTACCTCCCTAGACTGACAGAGAGACAGGGAAGGTGCAATGGTTAGCAGGCGCGATAGGTGCAAAAAAAAAAGTGTTGGTGAGTTGGGGATGCATGGTTTGAGTCTGAATGGGGAAGGTCTGACGGTTGGCAGGCAGAGGGCTAAAAAGCACTCAGAAAAAAATTATGCATCTGAAAACTTTTTTTCATTGACTTAAATAGGAAGGATGTTCATCGTGTTTCACTGTTGCAGTCATTACTCTTGGGTTATTCTGCTGGCAGGCTACCCGCAGTCGGCCTGAATTCCAAAGTCCTGGTCCGGCGTTGGTTGCTGTCGCCTCTTCCCTGACGTCAGTGCGCCAGGGGTATAAAAGATGCAACCAACACCATTTTCTTCAGTCTTTCTTGCCGCGCGGTGCCTGAAGCAGAAGCAGTTCGCAAGTGCCGGTCGGCCGACTCCTAAGATTTTCGTGTTCGAATTTCAGATCCAAAGTCTTCATTTAAAGCTAAGTACCCCATTCGGGAAACTTTTTTTCTTGCTCCAGACTGATGTCAGAAAAAGTTAATAATTGTATTTCTTGTGATAAGCAAATACCTCATAAGGACTTCCATTCTTATTGTATTCCTTGCCTAGGCCCTGATCACGACATTGCTAATTGCAGGTTTTGTGCTAGATTTAACCAACTCACTATTAAGCGTCGGTACGATTTTGCATTTCATTACTTTGGCCGGAGATTTAATTACACAATATCGTTGGATAGCCATCCGACTACCGCAATTCACAAGAAACGCAAGGAAAAGGACAGGCATCCAAGGTCCAAAACTGACGAGGTGGCTTCTAAGGCAGTCGCTGGTTCGCCGGTTCTCAGTGAGGTGCTTTCGCAGCCCCTGACGCTCGCTACCTCAGAGCCGCAGGCTGCTTCCTACTCCCACGTGGAGCAGACTAAACCTCTGAAAACTCAAGGTATTGGACACTTGGAAAATATTCCCTCAGATGGGTCCGGAGCCGCTGAGCAGGCATCGGCTTCTGAGGGTGTTTTCAGGCCTACACAGTTATATATAAAACCGACTACAGCTTCAAAGGCAAAGACTAAAGCACCACTAAAGACAAAGAAACAAGTGCAGCAAGCCCATGGACAGGCCTCCATGCCTAAAAAACAGATGCTCAAAATGGCCGAAGACCTAATTACCTTGATCAGGGGTTCCCATCCCCCTCCTGATAAGAGGCCTAGGCAAGAGACAGAATTTGAATCTTCAGATCAGGTTTCCATTTCCTCTTGACTCCACTTCTGAACAGGAATACTCTCTCCCTCCCTATGAGGATTCCGATGCTGAAGAATCTATCCCTTCAGCCTCCCGAGGATTATTCTTTTGGGGAAATCCTGCATACCATGAGGGAGCACTTCCACTGGGAGAGCCAAGACTACTCAGAATCTAAGAAAAGGCTCAGAGACTTTCTTTTACTACCTCAGCACAGATCTCTTGCTAACCCTCCTGTTTTAGACATTGTAGATGATGTATTTTCAGAGTCCGGCCTGTCTCCTGACTCTTTACCCCCTGCACCTGTTAAGCCAGATAGATACTACAGGGTTCCAGATTCACATAGATTTCTTTATAAAAACCCTGCTGCTGACCCAGAAACTATTTCTCAGGGTCCCAAAGGGGTCAAGGCTTCCACTGCAAAAAACCCTGTCCCTCTGATAGGGATTCAAGGGCACTGGACAGATGGGGGAACAAGGTTTACACTTCTGCTACCTTGGCTGTGAGGGCTTTAAATTGTCAAATTCATATGCTTAAATATCAGCAATACTTAATGTCACTGCCTAAACAGAAAATGTTAACACATTCTGAATGTGCAGAAAACAAGGAAATGCGGGATTTATTGCATGCAACTGAACAAGTGGGAAAATTTACTTTGCAATGTGGTTTTGATTCTCTAGAGGCCTCTTGCAGGGCCGCTGTTATGGGTTCTGTCATTCGGCGGCATGCTTGGTTAAAGGAACAGAATCTGCCTGATCATGTTAAAGCAAAATTATTAGATGCTCCATTACAGCATGATACTTTGTTTGGTGTTAAAGCAGAAGAGGTGTTGAAGAAAATGGAGGACAAAGCAAAATCTATGCAGACAGTTAAGGATTTCTTACAGGTGCAGCCACCCAGATTTAGCAGGAACTGGCCTACAAAGAATTGGTCCTTTCCATTTTCAGACAGGCCACAAAGAGGCAGATACAGACGCCCCAGAGGCAGATCCCAGCCCCAAGGCTCATACAGGCCTAAACAATGGGGTGCTTCTACCTCCAAAAGCGGAGAAGACAAATCACAGCCATACAGGAAACAGTCCCAATGACTTTCCTCTGCCAGCACCAAGCACTTATCTTTTGGCAGCCCCCTTAGGGGGAAAACTAGCACTTTTTTCACAAAATTGGCACATGATCACCCATGACAAATGGGTCTTGAACATAATGTCTCAGGGCTACAGGTTCCATTTTCACACCCTGCCAAGGGCGAAAGGTATGCCAGACCTGCCACACAATCAATGGGCAGAGGCACAAAAGCAAGTTTCATCCCTCATGGACATGAGGGCCATTCAGCAAGTACCACAGCAAGAGCAGGGACAAGGATTTTACTCTAGACTTTTCTTGGTACCCAGAAAGGACAAAGCCTGGAGACCAATACTGGACCTATCTATTCTAAACACATTTCTGGATGTTCCAAAATTCAAAATGTTGACTCTGCAGCAGCTTCTGCCCATGCTGGGCAAGAAGGCTTTGTCTTGTAACTTTGGACCTAAAAGAGGCATACCTGCATGTCCCAGTCAGACAATCTTGCAGAAGATACCTCAGATTCATAGCTGGCTCAATGCACTACCAATTCTCTGCACTGCCCTTTGGCTTATCTACTGCGCCCAGGGTCTTCACAAAATGCCTGGCACCAGTAATTGCATTTTGCAGACAAAGAGGAATTCAAATATATCCTTACTTGGATGACTGCCTTATTCAAGCAGAAAACAGACATTCTACTAAAGCATCTGGCGTTTGTAAAAAGATTACTAATTTGCCTAGGGTACACAGTAAACGAAAAGAAATCAAAACTAGTACCCTCTCAAGAGATAATATTCCTGGGTGCAAGCTTAAATACAACTGCCCAGATGGCTTATCTCACGCCAGACAAACAAAGGCAACTGACTTCTTTCTTCAAAATGTTGGCAACAAAGACCCAGTTATCTTCAAGAAAAATTCTGCAGGCTTTGGGCTTCATGGCATCCTGCATTCTGTTCATTCCATATGCCAGACTGCATATGAGGAAACTACGATGGTATCTAAAAAGTGTTTGGACTCAACATTGCCACAGCCTGGAAACATTAATTACCCTCATTCCCTGCCTGCAACAGGAGTTTCGATGGTGGGCACAGGCCTGTCACCACAACAAGGGACAGCCATTCACTTTACCCACAGCCAGGCAGACACTAACAATGGATGCATCAGATTATGCCTGGGGGGCCCATATGGCAGGAAAATGTATTCAGGGCACTTGGCCCGCAAGCCAGATGCATCTTCATATCAATCAAAAAGAGATGTTAGCTGTTCAGAATGCCCTGACAGCTTTCAAGGATCTACTACTTCCAGGACAACTACTGATAAAGACTGACAATACTACGGTCATGTGGTACATAAACAAGCAGGGAGGCACACATTCCTACCCCCTCTGCAGACCAGCCATGACTTTGTGGGACACAGCATTAGCATTGACTTATCAAGTTCACCTGCAAGCACAATTCCTGCCAGGAAAGATAAATACTCTGGCAGATGAACTAAGCAGAAACCTCATGGATCCCCACGAGTGGAAACTGGATCCACAAGTCTTCAGCATGATAACAAGGAAATGGGGATGCCCATACATAGATCTATTTGCCTCCCCTCACAACTGCCAGCTACAGAGATTCTGCACAAGGACTTATCACAAGCAAGCATGGAAAGTGAATGCCTTATCCTTCAGCTGGAAAAACCTAACAGTATATGCCTTTCCTCCACTGCCTCTCCTCCCCAAGGTACTCCTAAAGGTCAGACAAGAGAAGCCAAAAATGATACTGATTGCCCCAGACTGGCCATGCCAGCACTGGTACCCAATCCTAAAGAACTTGTCTCAAGGTCCAGCCTGGACATTGCCTCAAATTTCTCACTTTCTGACCCAACAAAATAATCAGGTCCTGCACAGCCAACTCAGGACCTTAAATCTGGCAGCATGGCGGATAATGTAGCCATTCAGAACACTCCTCTCTCCAAAGCTGTGATGGATGTTATTTTGGAGGCCAGAAGGCCCAGTACCAGAAAATCTTATGCAGAAAAATGGAAGAGATTCTGTGCTTGAAACTAGGCTCAAGGAATTGACACGTTTGTACCAAATATTCCTCATATTTTACAATACTTAACTGAGATGCTGGACAAAGGCCTATCCTTTTTATCAATTAAGATCCATGCCTCTGCCATTTCAGCCCATTACAATACTGAACCACTTATCTTTTCTCATCCTTTAATAAGGCAGTACCTCAGAGGGGCCAAAAACATAAGACCTCCAAGGAGAGCCCCAATACCTGCATGGGACCTCAATTATGTCTTGGAAAAACTCACACTGCCTCCTTTTGAGCCAGCCTCAACAGCTGATATAAAATTCTTATCCTGGAAAACAGCTCTGCTCCTAGCAATAACCTCTGCAAGACGAGTCCCGGAGTTACAGGCACTCATGGCTGTGGAACCTTTTATCATTTTCCATCCAGACAGGGTTTCTCTGAGGACAAACCCGACATTTATGCCTAAGGTGGTGTCCAGTGTGGCCCTTAACCAAGCCATTCACTTGCCTACCTTTTATCCAAACCCACAGAACAAGGGTGAGATACTTCTGCATTCTTTGGACATACACAGACAGCTACACTTCTACATGGACAGAACTAAAGCTTTCAGAAAGACTGAGCAACTTTTAGTGGCATATGCTGCAGGATCACAAGGAAAGGCCATCTCAAAACAGACTATTTCAAAATGGATAGGCCATTGCATTCATTTCTGCTGCTCACAACATGGCAAATCAGTACCTAAGGGCATTAGGCCACATTCAGCCAGAGCAGCAACCACTCCAGCAGCCTTCCTCAGAGGAGTACCAACCAAAGACATCTTAGAAGCTGCAACTTGGAGTACAGTGCACACTTTTACAAAGCACTACCACTTATCTCTCTACTCTAAATCCAGAGCAACCTTTGCCACTGCAGTCCTGCAGGGCCTCATAGCCTCTCCTAATCCTATTTAGCCCCAGCCACCCATCCTCAGCTTTGGGATTCAACCCAAGAGTAATGACTGCAACAGTGAAACACGATGAACATAGTACAGTTGTGTACCTACCATAAATGTAGATGTTCAACTGTGTTCACTGTTGCAGTCCAGGTTACCCTCCTACCATCCCCCTTTCTTTTGCTGGGTCTTATCTGTACTTCTCTATTCTATACAGCCTATGTGGTGTATTTGCTTGTAGATGAAGGAAATATCTACTAAAGTGCATGCATGTTTATTGGCATAATTTGTTTAGCCTACCCTTTTGGGGGCACCTGACATCTGGGGCAAGAAAAACTGAAGAAAATGGCGTCTGCTGCATCTTTTATACCCCTGGTGCACTGACGTCAGGGAAGAGGTGACAGCAACCGGCGGACCAGGACTTTGGAATTCAGGCCGACTGCGGGTAGCCTGCCAGCAGGATAACCCAAGAGTAATGACTGCAACAGTGAATACACTCAAACATCTACATTTATGGTAGGTACACAACTGTACTTTATTTCTCTTCCTTGTGGCAAAGAAATGGTGAAAGTTGTTGCTTTTCTATATGACAGAGATTGGTAGCCTATACAGGATTTTTGTGGACTTCTGGTTAGATCCTAGAATGTAGTTTTAGAAAAAAGTAACAAAGTGTAGATTATCATTGTCATAGTCATCATCAACAATCTTTTTCCCATTTTCTGCTTGGGATCAGGGTGTTGTGTTAACTGTCTCCATCTCTCTAGATTCAATGCTACACTCATGCCTGACTGGTGCAGATCTTCTATCACACAATCCAGCCACCTCTTTGCTGGACATACTCATTTTTTCTTGTCTTCTTCCTGTCTGTCTCAAATCTTCTTTGCCAACTTGTCTTCTGCTTTTCTGCACATGTGCCCAAATCTTCTTCTCCAGCTTGTTTTTTGCTTTTCTGCACATGTGCCCAAACCACCGTGATCTGTTCTCTCTGATCTTTTCTACATTTGGAGCTACTTTGGTTTCTGCTCTTATGTCCTCATTTCTTTGTCTGTCCCACAGTGTGCATCCTACCACCCATCTCAGGCACTTCATTCCCATCACCTCTCGCTTCCTCCTCTGCTGTGCCTTTACTTGCCAGGTTTCTGTACCATACAGTAGTACTGGTCACACCACTGTTTTGTATACCTTAGTTTTCAGTTTCTTTGGCATTCTTCTGTCATACACTACATCTGACACTCTGCCAGTTGGCTGCAGCCCCTCTGATTCTAGCTTTGACCTCTTCATTCAGACTTCCCTTTCCTCAACCACCCTTTCAGATACTTGGCTATTAACCTGTTCCACTGTCTTCCCTTTCTGTCATTTCTCAGCTTCTTCTGATTTCCCCAATCTGCTGCCATTACCACTGTCTTATCTGTACTTATTTTCATACCATGTGCCTTCAGTTTTGCATTCCATTCCCCTATCCTTTGCTGAAGTTCTTGCTCAGAGTCTGCCTGTAATGCCACATTTTGCGCATATAGCAAATTTGTTGAGCTGTCTCCTGTGACCTGTTTGCTAATGTAGTCCATCACCAGTATGAACAGCAGTGGGCTTACAGCTGAACTCCGATGTGCACACACTCCCACTGGAACCCCTCTGTGAGACCGGACACGTTTGTATTTGAGTAATTGTGTGCTTGTACATAGCCTGCAGTAGTTCTACTAATATTTCTGGGACTTTGAACCACTGCAGTGCTGCCCTAATTAGCTTTCTTGGGACCTTGTCTCATGCTTTCTCCAGATCTAGGAATGCCCAGTTGGTCTCCTTCCTCTTATCTTTTTCTCAACTATCTGTCTCACTGCAAACATCAGGTTAGTTTTGCATCATCCTGATCTGAATCTGAACTGCTCATCTCCCATCTTACTTTCTATTACTCGGCGTATCCATTTATCAGTCACCCTCTCCAGAACTTTCATGCAGTGTGATAGGAGTTTGATACTTCTGTACTGCCCACAGTTGTAGATGTCCCTTTTGTTCTTGTACACTGGCACAAGTATGCTTATTCCCCAGTCATCTGGGATATGCCTTTCTTTCCACATTGCTATTAGTACTTTCAGGAGCCATTTCTCCCCATCTCACCCAGCATCCTTATCATATCTGCTGTGACCTCATCTGAGCCTGCTGCTTTCCCTTACTTCATTTTCCTTAGTGCTAGTCTTATTTATTGTAGGGTGGGCTCCTTTTCTTTCTCACTGTAGGCTGTGTCTGGGGCAATACAGCTTCTGTGGGTTTTCTTCATTTAGAAGCTGCTGGAAGTGCTCCTTCCATCTGCCTTTAATGTCCTGTGGGCTGGTGAGCAGTTTGTTGCTGGCATCCCTTATGAAGGGTATCTGATTATCTTCCTTATCTTTCTGTCTTTGCCCTTCAACCTAATGTAGTTTCTTTGTGCCACCTACTGAGTCGCTTTCCAGAAGTCGGTAGAGTGCTACCGATGCCCTGTTCTTTGCTGTTACAACTCCTTCCTTAGATTCTTTGTTAGTCAACCAGTATTCCTTCCTAGTCTGGTCTGTCTTTTCTATCTCCCACTCTTTCCTGCACTCCTCCTTTCTTTTGATGACCTTCTAGGCTTGCATTCCACCACCAGATTTCCTTATGTACCTTGTTTTTCATACCTAGCTCTGACACATATCTGTTCTGTAGTCCTCACACATGCTGTTTTGAGGTGTTGCCATTCTTCTTCAACTCCACCTATTTTCTCCTCTTCTTCGGGTGTTAGAACCCTGAGTAATTCCTTCCCTGAGTAATTCCTTGAATTCTTGTACTTTCGCTCCAGTCAACTTCCAGGTTTTCAGCCATTATTGAATTATCACTTGTGACACAGGCAAATTTACATTCATATAAAAGTAATCAAACTATGTTAACATGACAAGCAATATACTTCAGATATATTGCTGTATATCATAACCAAAACAATATTTCATAAATTATTCAGTTCCTGCCCTTTTTTAAAACAAGCTTCAGCCTGGTCTCTGTTGACCTTAGAGCCTTCTCTGACCACTGCTTGCAGATGATTGTGGCAACCAGTGGTTTATGCTGTGGGCTGACTGTTTTACTGGGAATGACTTTGCAATCACTGATTCTACTCCAGTGCCCTTTACTTACTAGGAGGAAGTCTACCTGAGTTGCACGTTGGCCACTCTTGTATGTGATGTAGTAACTGTATGTTTTTCTGAACCATGTGTTGGTTATCATCAAGCCATTTGCCAGATGGAAGTCTAGAATGGCCTTTCCTTCTTTATTCATGTTGCCCCATCCACGTGCACCCAGGAAGTCCTCATACCCTGGTCTGTCTGTCCCGATATGTGCATTCAAGTCATCCATTGTCAACACCAGTTCATGTTCTGCTTTATATAGTATGTCCTGCAACTGCTTTATGCTGCTGCTGTCACAACCCTGCTGTGGGTCATAGGCTGAGATTTTGAATACTGCCCTATCATTACACTGGAGTCTGATTGCCATGAGTCTGTAATTCTGATGACATCCCTCACTGCCTTCTGAAGCCTGTTTCTTACCACAATTCCAACACCATTTCTACGCTGTCCTCCTCCTATGTAGTAGACTCTGGATCTCAAGCTCCGTGGCTTTACTGCACTGCCTGTCTTGTCTTTTGGATATATAGGATGCCTAGCCTCCTCCGTACCATCATGTCATCCACTTTCAAGCGCCGTACTGTCAGTGAACCTACAAATAGCTTTGTCCTTTATTGTACAGAGTACATCCCTAGTCTGACTGAGAGAAAGACAGAGGGGTGCAAAGAAAATGTTACATGCCAGTTCCTTCATTTCTCATCTTTGAGATGATAGTTTATAAAAAGTGGTTATGATTATCATCGGTGTGATAAGTGTTGTAAATGTTGTGTTGACCTTTTGGGCATTTTTACAAACAGCAAATGACCTGTAGTACAAAGGATTGAAGCCTTGATCAATGATGCATCCAGGAATTTGCAGAAGGGGGCACTGTCTAGAAAGTAGACCACCAGGGGAGGCTTGTAAAGTAAACCACTGGGGGTCGGGAGATGTGGAAAACAGATGAGCTGAAGGCTGCTGTTACAGCATTTTTGAAAGTAAAGCATTCTTTATTCAGTTGCGCATCACGGAGTTATGGCTGTGATACTGGAAGTAGTTAACTCTTGTCCAGAAGAGGCAGTATCAGTCATTTCAAGTCATGCATAGGAAAGATATTTGGTCATCCATGTCAAGTTACACTCCCTATTTATAGTGGCACAGCTTGGATTTGTATTGCAGTAGTCTGACAGATATTTCTGTTAGAATGTCTTGGGACTACTAACTGGCACAGTATCAGTTACTTGTCTGTGACAACACTGTAGAGCCAGGTAATTCATTGGTTCAAAGTATGGATATGAAGAGGGATTATTATGTTCACTTGTTTCCCTTTCCTTCCTTGCTATTACTACTTAATGCACTGTCCTCCTACAGTGCTTTCTTGAAATTGGTGTGACTTATCTGGATGTTAACCATGACAGGATTATTTTAATCAGTATTTTTGTGAAAGGAAGGCCATGACCCCTTACTCTACTAACATGGGTACAGGTTTCTCCCATCATCTAGTTTGGCTATTCTGTAATTCACAAAAAAAATATGTAAATGTATGTATGTAAATGTGTATGTATATGTACACAGACACACACAGATACATATATATATTGATTTATTTATTTATTAATGCCAGTGGTACTGGTAGTTTCCTTTCCTTACATCTTGAATTTTAATGGAAAAAATCAGTTTTAATGTCAGTTTATGACTCACCTTATGTAAAGAATGAAAGGATTACTTTTAAACTGGAAACATTCTGGTTTTAAGCCTGAAATCACACCAGCATCATTTATGGTCTGTTAGGTTTTGCTTAATTTACTGTGGCGAGAACTGAAAGCTACTTATTTGTGTAAAGTCAACTGTTTAGTTGCACTCTTAGGCATGTATTATACCCCAACTTCTGATGGCAATATCTCTCTCTCTCTCTCTCCAGTGTTTTAAAATGTTCTAATGAAATTCTCAGGGGAAGATCCAATGATGATGGCTATTTCAGTTAGTTTTGCATAGCCTAGCAGCTTTTAAACAAAATAGAATACTGAAGCTCAAATGTGGACATATCCCTCTGAGCATGTAAAATATGGAAATTTTGTCACAGCATATACAAATGATAGAAGAAAATATTATGTTACCTTAGAAAGAATATTACTTTTGGTTCTCAGATCATCAGAATACACCTTTAGTATGATTGAGACACACAATGTGTGTCAGCATAACAAATTCAAAATATATATTATTTTTCTGAAATAAATGTCAAAAGTAGAGCGTCTGAGTGGCATTATAAAGTAATTGGTGATACCTAGCATTAATGGGCCATTTCTTTGTAACTATAAGAAGTATTACAGCAAATTTCTTAAAGCAATATTTTCTGCTCCTGAACTATAATGTTTTTTTAACTGGCTGTTCAGACTGTGAAGACACATACACAACTTTATTGTCTTGTAATAAAGTTTATTGCACTGCTATAAACTTGGGGATTCACACAGTGATGTAAAAACTCCTGTATTCAGGAGAAGTAAATAGGAATTGTATTTCTTATATACTAAAAGCTTAATACAGTTATATTTAAGCCGTTATTGTTCTCGTCATTCTCATCTGAAGTTCAGTACAGCACCCAAAATGAAACGGGTGTAATGCAGTAATGCACACAGTGTCAGACATGTGCAGTAAATGCACATGAACTTAAGCCACTGGAGCTTTATCTGTGCCCACCTTCGAGATTTTACAAAGAAACTGATGTATTAACATCGGGGTGTGCGGTTGCAGAACACTCCAAAGACAGCAATTATAATTGCAGAGCTTCAAGTGTAACACAGCTCTGAAGTTTACCCTGAAGATTTAGCTGACTGAAAGCATGGACTGTTAGCCAGAGCATGTTAAAAATAAAAACAAATATTTTTCTGGGGATTTATATATGATTTTTTACTTCTGACATAATTAGAACATAGTACAGATATATTCTGGGCTTTAATTTGCTAAGCCTTTAGTGCAGAGGCCACACCGCCGCCCCCGGTAGAAACCAACTATAATGCAAGACACTAACACAACAGCTGTCTGTCTTTGTATGTGTGTATATGTATGTGTGTATGTGTATATATCTATATATATATATATACACAAACACTATCTATCGTCTCCCCTGAAACTTTTAACACCCTTCTCTCCAGAATTAACTGGAGCCACCTCAAAGAACTTACTCTAGATGAAGCAGTCCAATCTTTTAATACTTTCTTGATATATTAAACTCCCTCGCACCTCTTCGTACTGTTAGAATAAAATCAAAATATCTCCATGGCTCTCTAAGACAACCCACACCCTAATGAGAAATAGGGACAGACTGTGGAAAACCTGGATAAAGTATCAACTCCCTTCTGACTGGCAAAAGTACAGAGAACTTAGAAACCGCGCAAAAAACAAATTGCCAAGGATAAAAAGGAATTTTACTTCAACACTCCTACAGCTCTAAGATCTAATCCTAAAAAAATATGGAATTCAGTCAACCAAATATTGCACCCTGGTAACTCATCCTCCCTCTAATCCCTACCCAAATAATACACCTGAAGACACTACGACTGTCTTTAATACCTTCTTTATAGAAACAGTTACTAAGATGGTCAAAACAGGATCCCCTCTTAGACAAAGACTCAAGTCACTCTGTCCTACCTTCAAGTCACAACTTCTTTAAACCCTTTTCGTTCCAACCTGTATCTACTACATATATTAAATCCTTACTTTTCAAATTAAAACCACGCTCCACTTTTGCTGATAATACTCCTTCCTTCTTTCTCCAGCTAGCTGCTGATACACTTGCCTTTTTTGTCTCTATCCTTATTAATCACTCTATTACTGAGTCTAAAGTTCCATCTGTTTGGACAGAATTCTACTCACTACTTATCCACAAAGGAGGAAATTCCCATGAAATCTCTTAACTTTAGACCTATAGCCATCCTGTTTTCCCTCTCAAAATTACTTGAAAAATGCATACACAAGCAGACACTTCAATATTTACTACAAGAAAATCTACTTACTCCTACTCAGCATGGATTCCGCCCAAAACACAGTACAACCACTGCACTGATCTCCTTTACTAATACTATATCCCTTGCTCGTGATAGCAACAAACTTGTCTCCTGACTATTCTTAGACCTTTCTAAATCCTTTTCAGTACTGTTTCACACACTCTACTTCTGACTAAACTAGCTAGTCTTAATTTCTCCTTTGATACTCTCACCTGGTGTTCCAGCTATCTCACTGACCAATCACAATCAGAGAAGTGGTTCTTAACACTCTCCCCTTCTCTCCCTATAAAAATGGGTGTACCCCAAGGTTCCATCCTGGGTCCACTGCTATTTAATATTTTTACAAATCTACTCTATAATTCTTGCACCCAGTCATCTCTTGTACAATATGCAGATGACTCTATAGTAATTACTATCTCTGACTCTCCCTCTGATCTCATCTCTCAAACTCAAGCTGCTTTTACATCAGTGGTGTCCTGGCTTACCACCAACCAACTTATCCTAAACCCTAAAAGAAAAAAAAACTCCTTCTCTTTCTCCCAAAAACTCTTACCCATCTCAAATCTATTTTTACTATAATGTCTCAATAAAACTCCAGTATTAGCTGAAACCAAACTGTACCAAACTCTTAGGTGTCACTATAGACTATCAGTTTGAATTTGACTTGCACATTAATAACTGCATCAGGAAGACCCATCAACAATTAGGCCCCCTTTACAGAAATAGAAAGATGTTAAGTTGTCTATCTCGCCTTCATTCTTGCTGGATGGGTTCGGAGCCGACCTCGGCTCCGACTCGGCCACTCTAAAAGCTCGAGAGTTGGTTCCACCAGCTCGAGGCTCCCCTTATATCCCACAATGCTAGGCGTGAGTTACCTCAGATCTCGTTTGCCGCTACAGCGATCGAGGTGTTTGGTTTCTACCGGCTTCTTGGTGAGTTATTGTAGAGTAAAATTTAGTCTACTTAAACCCCTTTAGTTTAATTTTTAACAGTTGTTTCCCTTAGTTTAGTGGATTTTGTCCCCTTTTCTCTTCTATTATCTCCCTTTTCCACAAGAACTCTTAAGTTCTTCCCTCGGGCCTTTGGGCCTTTTCCATCCCCTAGTGGTGTGTGTGTGTTTTCTCAAAGAATTTAAAACTTTGATAGTGTGTTTTATTTTTTGAGTTTAAACTTGTATAGGGTGTAATCAGTGTGTTTGACTGTGTGTGTGTGGTTACCACTTCCTTCTATAATGTCTAAAGACTCAAAGGTCTCAGGCTTCAAGAAGTGTGACTCGTGCTGTCAGAAAATGTCTCTGACAGACGGTCACACTTCTTGTGTCTACTGCCTGGGACCTTTACACCTGCAGGACTCCTGCGCTGTATGCCACGGCTTCAGCCCCAGGGTCCTGCAGGAAAGAAAAAACAAACTTATTTTGAGAGGTTTACTTAAGCCTGAGGGTTCCCTTACAGTTCCTTCGGGAAAGCCCTCCAAGGCTTCTAGGTCCTTGGCTCCAGCTTCTGAGCCGAGGCCTAAGGCTTCGAAACCTCCGTCTACATCGGCTCCGGCTGGAGCCGATGAGTCTCAGACTGCAGTTTCTGTGGGTTCCTCGGCTCCGGCTGGAGCCGAGGTATTGGAAATTCCTGTGTCGGTTCCGACCAGACCTTCAGAACCGACATCTAGAAAGAGGTCCAGGTCACCGTCCCTTGGCTCCGTTCATTCGGCTCCAGCATCTCCCCTGCTGTCTGAATGGAGCCATAGATCTCACTCCTCTAGGTCATCGAGGCTTTCGGACCATGACCTTCAGAGGGTAGTGAGTCGACTTCTCAAGTCCGAGGCACTGGCCCAAATGCTTCAGAGCCCGACTCATCAGTCGATGCCTGCCCCTGTCCCTCATTATGTTCCTCCTCCGACTCCGTTGAGCTCGGAGCCGGGGCGTTTCGGAACCGAGACTGGTAGCGTCGGAGCCGATACAAATGTCTTCGGCTCCGATTTCTTCCTTAGAAGAATCTCGGCGCCGGACGTCCCTCGTCGGCTCCGAGGGGGTGAGTGGCATCGGACCCTTGTCCGACCCCGCTCTCCCTCTCGGGGCTTCGGCGCTGGTGAGTTCGGCTCTGACATCGGCCTCGGAGCCATCACTGTCGGTGCCGAGGGAGGTTTTTAGCTTTCCGGAGCGGGGACCTCTGGCTCTGCCTGACAGGGGTGCGTTCGAGGTCATGCGGAGTGTGTTGGAACCTGGTTCAACTCCACAGTCGGCTCCGTCCGCCCCTCCCTCTTCGGTGCCTCAGGTCAAGTCGACTCACTCCCTCATCCCAGACCGCAGAGAGCCAGCTCCTCAGGAATCCCCTGTGGGATCTCATCCTCTTCGAGGCCTCTCCTGAATTGGCAGAAGAGCCCCCTCGGAAGAGAAAGTGTAAGAGGAAACACATAGACTCACCTGAGTCCGTCACCTCTGACACAGATTTAGAGGATTCCGAGGGTTCCCCCCGTTCCCCTTCTGAAGATGTCTCATTTGCAGACATTCTAGAAATCCTTAAGCAGAGGGGAAATTGGCCAGCCCTCAACCCTTCGGAGGATGAATCTGTGTACCTTGAGGCGTTTGGCTCTCGCCCTTCCACCTCCTGGGTGTCTCCCCCCTTTGACCCCTCATGCAGGTGGTAGCAAAAAAGGCATGGACGGCTCCTGACTCAGTGGACCCCACCCCAGGAGACCCTCAAAATTTATCACGGCACCAGCGGATAAACAATTTTTGACCAAGGGAGTTTCGGTGGATGCTATGGTGGTTGCTGCTGCCACTAAGAAGGAACTAGCTGATCCTTCAGTGCCTGTCCATCCACCTAACAAGGAATCTAGGTCTATGGACAGGTACAGGAAGCGGATGTTCTCATCAGCGACCTTTGCAATGCGTTCTCTGAACTACCTATGCCATTTTACTCGTCTTCAAAGAGACTTGATCAAAGAAGCGAGTGACATGTTGAAGGATCCTACAGCTGCGGGTTTTCAAGACAAGATGAACACTCAGCTGGCTACCCTGAACTCCATAGCTAACTCCTCCATGCGCCTCCTTTCGTATGCGGCTGATGGAGCGAGCAGGGCCGCAGGGACAGGTGTAGCCTTACACAGGCATGCCTGGATGCGGCTATGCAACTTTGCGGACCCCTTTAAAACGTCTTTCACTAATTCCCCGTTCGATGGATCATCTCTTTTTGGTCCCCAAGTGAAAGAAACCTTGACTAGGTGCGAGACGGATGGCAAGACTCTTTCTGCCGTCGGAGTCCGTTTTTCTACTCCTTCTAGGCCTTACCCCAAAGGCCAGAAAAGTGGGAAAATGTGGTTCATAAGCAATCTCAAGGGACTTCGCCTGGCGACAGAGTCGGTTCCCCGCCTGAGGCAGAGGGGGGAACAACAATGGAAGACGTCGCCCTAGAGGCAGGGGGTCCAGAACCAGGGCAATCGAGAAGCCTTCTCTGATAAGCCCTTTCAACATCCCTGAGGTGTTGCCCGACTGCCCACCTTCGGAGGCAGTCGGGGGAAGATTGTCACTGTACCCAGAAGCCTGGCTATCCCTGACTCAAGACAAATGAGTACAGTCCATCATTTCCGAAGGCTATTCCATTCCCTTCGTTCGCATTCCAAACCAATCAAAAAAATCCCTTCCAGATGTTCCACCCTCTCAAAGGGATCTTGCAGCTTTGGAAATTTCAAAGCTGCTTGCAAAAAGAGCAATTCAGCCAGTTCCAGCAGACCAGCAAGGATCCGGAATCTACTCCAGGTTTTTTTTAGTTCCAAAGAAAACAGGGGACTGGAGACCAATTTTGGATCTCAGTATCTTGAACAAGTCAGTCAACAAAACAAGATTTCGGATGGTCACGCTGCAGTCCATCCTTCCCCTTTTGGGAAAGGGAAACTGGATGTGCTCTATAGACCTTCAGGATGCGTACTATCACATAAAAATGAACAGACGCTCCTGAAGATTCCTCCGCTTCAGGCTGGGAACCAGTCATTTTCAATTCAGGGCCCTGCCCTTTGGTCTCACCACTGCCCCCCGGGTGTTTACCAAATGCATGGCAGTGGTAGCTTCTCACCTGAGACGTCAAGGATTCCAGGTGTTTCCATATTTGGACGACTGGCTCCTCACAGCTCCCACCAAGCATCTTCTTCTAATGTCCAGGGACTACACCTTTCGCATTTGTCAAAATTTAGGCATTTCAATAAATTGCGAAAATTCTGTTTTGTCGCCTTGTCGTACTATTACCTTCATAGGCGCAAATCTAGACACACTCAACATGTCTGCGAGACTAACAGATCAGAGAGTAACAGACATACACAAACTGGTCTCGCTCCTCTTCAGCAGCAACAGAATCAAAGCCAGGTTAGTTCTGAAAGTGTTGGGGATTATGGCGGCTGCCATACCTCTGCTTCCATTAGCCAGATTCCACATGAGAATCCTTCAATGGATGCTCTTCACGCAATGGTCATACCAGCAACTTCCGATGTCCCACACCATTATGATTACGCAGACATGCAGGAATCATCTTCTGTGGTGGATGTCTTCCCCTCAGCTCTTATTGGGAAGACCCTTTGTCCCTTCCTCCGGTTGCTACTCTGACAACGGACGCCTCCCTGATCGGGTGGGGGCATTATCAGGGCAGAACTGTCCAGGGCACATGGCAACCAGGCGAATGCCACTTGCACATAAATGTTCTGGAGATGAGAGCAGTGCTTTTAGCGTTGCAAGCCCTTCAAGACTCTCTTCCCTTGGGAGCGATAGCAATCCAGACGGACAATATGTCTGTAGTGTGGTATATCAACAAACAAGGCGGAACCAGGTCCTACCCCTGTGTCGAGAAGCACTCAGACTGTGGCAATGGGCGATTTCTTCTCAGCGGTTTCTGATGCAACGCACATCCCGGGAAGTCCAATCAAATTGCGGACAAATTGAGCAGAGCTATCCTCATGCCTCACGAGTGGTCTCTGAAAGACTCTGTTGTGAGAGAAATTTTTCTCAAGTGGGGTCAGCCTTGCTGCGACCTTTTGCTACTCCCCAAAACAGCAAGTGCAGAGATTATTTCACCCTATTCCCTTTACCAGGCCAGCCCAGCAGAGGCGGTCTAGTCCAAGTTTGGCCCCGGGGACTTCTGTATGCATTTCCTCCCTTCCCACTAATCTCTCAAGTGATACAGAAAGCTATCGCTCAGAAGGCCTCGTTGATCCTCATTGCTCCTTACTGGCCTCGACAGGTTTGGTTCCCCTTTCTACATCATTTTCTGTTGGGCGACCTTGGCATCTGGACCTAGTTCCAGATCTTTTGATCCATCAGTCGGGTCAGTTTCATCGCTCCCTTCCCTCTCTGAACCTCACTGCTTGGTTCCTCCAATTCCAACCTTAGCCAGGCTTCCTCAAATATCTCACTCTGTCCAAGATATTTTGATAGCTTCCCATAAATCTTCCACTCGGAAGGTTTATTTGAGTAAGTGGAAACGTTTCGCCTATTGGGCTCAAGGAAAGGACATAGATCCTTTCACTGCTTCCATCCAAATGGTCCTTGATTTTCTAGCTGAACTCTTCCATGCAGGTTCATCTCCTTCTACTCTTAAAGTTCAATTGGCAGCTATTTCTAATTTTCATGTGGGCATTTCAGAGTCTGCTATCATGTCCCACAAGCTTTGTAAAGCCTTTTTGAAGGGAGTTTTTCTACTCAGACCTCCTATAAGAAATCCTCCTCCTCCTTGGGACCTAAATTTAGTTCTTAGCTCTTTGATTCTTTCCCCTTTCGAACCTGCAGCCTCCTGTTCTTTAAAATTGTTATCATGGAAGACACTCTTTCTAGTGGCTATTACTTCAGCTAGAAGAGTTTCAGAACTTCATGCACTCAGCTGTCGACCTC